>NC_133658.1:212656723-212924223 GCF_037893015.1 Macrotis lagotis | reverse complement strand
AAGAATAATACTGTTAGAGGTGGAATCCATGCTTACTGTTGTACCCTGCAACTCTTGAGCCCCAAGAGATGTGTTTTTCATTATATAAATTGGCCATTTACTCTTTTTTTTAGGTTTTTGCAAGGCAAATGGGGTTAAGTGGCTTGCCCAAGGACACACAGCTCGGTAATTATTAAGCGTCTGAGACCGGATTTGAACCCAGATACTCCTGACTCCAGGGCCGGTGCTTTATCCACTATGCCACCTAGCTTCCCCTTCCATTTGCTCTTAATAAGAAAAGAACAATGATGATGATGATGATAGCAATTTTAATAATAAACATTTATATAGTGCTTCCTATGGCTCAGGAATTATACTTATGTATTCTACAATTATCACATTTTAGTCTTCACAATAACTCTGGGGAAAAAAGTGCTGTTATCTCCCTTTTATCATTGAGAAAACTAAGGCAAACAGTGGTTAAGTGACTTGCCCAGGATCATTTAACTAAAAAGTATCTAAAGTCAGATTTGAATTCAAATCTTCCTGATTCCAGGCCTTGTGCTCTAACCATTGAAGACAAAGTAATAGTAATAATAATCAATAACAACAACAGCGACAATAGAATATCTTCAGAGCACATTCTCTCCATATCATACATAGAACCTATGGGGAGAATGGGCAAAGGTTTATCAAACCCAGTGGGGAAGCCTATGTTTAAAGAAAAAACATTATTCAAGGCACCTCAAAATTCTAAACTACAGGCCTTGCTAATCAGGAACCATCTGCAAAGGGCAATGATGCTTCTCTCCTGGTTATTTGGTTCAAACCACTCCTTTTCTAGTATGCTCAGATGGGGTGAAGCTCTTTTAGTAAAAGCAGAAATCCAAATCTTGATATTTTCCAGGTCTGTTTCCTTGAAGGTTCTTCAAAGTTTCTACTCAGGTAATAGTTAGCAGGACAGGAAAAGGCAAAGCTTTTCCTTCTCCAGTTCATTCTTCCAAGCAACATAAAAAGACTTTTTTTCCTCCATTCAACTCTTCTATATAGTAGTTTACAATGCAAGCTTTCATATTACTCCTGACATGGATTCTTTTCTGAGTTCAGATCGTCTGAATTCTCAGCTCAACCAAACTGGTCCAAAGTAAGGTCTCCTTAGTAAAGTTGTCTCACTTCTGTCTCATGATCTTAAACTAAAAATCCTCATTCCTACCATCTATGACATGACTAATTAGTAAACATTTACCTATAGAAACCAGAGTTTGTAAACTAGGTTTTTCTTTCTTTCTTTTTCTCCTTTCTTTCTTTGTTTGTTGGAAACTAGATATTTCAGTCATCTTTATTTTAAGTCCCCTTTTTCTGTATGCTTTTTAAAAAGTATTTTTCTCACAATTGTCCTTTTTCTGCCGTTTTCTATTAGCAAAACTGTCCACATCTAAGAGACACCCTCTTACTCAAGGATGGATGCACCAATTTTACAAATGAAAAAGCATAGGCACAAAATTGCATAACCTAAGATTTGCAAGTTTAATGTCAGTCTTCTTATTCTTGTCTCTCACAAGGGGATTCAGAATACCCCGAAGTTCAAGGTACTTTATTGGTTCACTCATATTCACTCAAAATCATGGTTCATTGGTCTCTCCCATGTGTCTACTTTTTTTTAATTTAGCTAAAAAACCCAATTAGCTCAATGCAAAGGCATTTAATAAAATAACATAGTGAGAATGCAGCTGAGCATGGTGTGCATGTAAAAGGGCAACTCATGCCCCCAGCATCTTAGGCCATTATTATCTTCTAGGCATGTCATAATACTGATCTCACTAGACTTGTTCCTTGGCATGGCATCATGGAGGCTCTTGGGCATGTGGTCTCTACTGGCATTGATCTTCTTGTCTCAGATGGCCTGGTTATAGCTACTGCTTATTTATTCCCTGCTGCTGATGTGATTTCTTCAGGACCACCTGCCCATCATCTCAGTTCTAGATTGCTAGAGAGATTAATGTCTTTCCATGATTTGGGCAGACAGAAAGTTATTTAGTTATAGTCACCACAGACAGGTAACAGTCACAAAGAATGTTCCTATGCTAAGATTTTTTTTCAACCTTTGTCTTGAGATTTCAGATCTCTTACAAAGGACTTTCAGATTAACCTAGGAGTAGACATTACCAAGATTCTTTCTAAGGATGCAAATAAATTTGAGCCACCAAAAAAGGCAAGGTTGCAAAGACCTTATTTTTCAGTCACTTAGTGCTTACTTATGCCCCTCCTTCCTATTTAATGATATTTAGCTGCAGCAAGAAAGACAAAAATAAAACATTTCTTTGGTGCAGTTTGTTCTAGCAAAAAACCACATACACACACACACACACACACACACACACACAACACAACAAAGAAAATATAAATATAAACACAATAAAACATCTCAAATTCCCATTACATAATGCAATCTCAGGGATTATCAAGTCAAAACCTGAACTTTATCAAGAATTCCGTGATTCTCTTTATGAAGTTTTGAAGACTTTCAGAGAGGCAGAACTCATACTACCTCTAAAGGGTATATTCTGTTTGGGTACAATTCTAATGACTGGGATTGTTTTTTTCCTTCCATTAAGTCAAAGATGACTTCTGAAGTATCCAGTTTATTCTGTTCATTGAAGGGCAGCTGAGTGTATAGTGGATAGACCACCTGCCCTAGAGTCAGAAGAACTTGAGTTCAAATCCAACATCAGACTCTTGACTCTTACTAACTATGGGACCATGGTCAAGTCAGTTAATCATTGATGCCCTCAAATTCAGGACTATCTGAAGTTGTCCTAATTCCTATCCCCAAATGGTTTCAGAGGAAATAATGAGGCTGATGATTTAGCATAGTAACCGCTCACTCATATTCAGTTCACTTGCTTATCATGACATCATCTCCCTTATGTCATAGTCTTCTTTGAGAACAAAAAATAAATATCATCAACATTCTGTTCATAACACTGTTCTGGGAAGAAGAGAATAAGAGTTTTGATAAAACAGGATTACCAACCTGCTTTGCCATCTACTCTGTTAGGAGGATAATACAAAAATTCAGATAACTTTAATATGCAATATTATTTTCTTAGAGCATCAAAGAACTACAATACAAAGGACAATGTGACATCAACAACAACTCGCAAATGTAGTATGTGTGAATCACTAGCACAGTTCAGTGCTGGGCAATGGATACATACAAAAATAATTTAACAAATAAATAAAAAGGTCCTCCTTCATGGAGTTTGTGTCCAACTTCTATACATAAGAGAATAAAGAACCACTTGAAGAGAGAGATCACCAACAACCAAGAATATCAAATAAGGCTTTTTGTAAATAGATGTTTAGCCGAGTCTTTTAGAAAGCTAAGAATTCTAGACAAGGGCACAAAGATGAGATAGTGAATGTTGGAAACAAACCTTTGGCCAATTGACTAGGATTTAAACCATGTGATAAGGAAATATGTGTAACAGAAAACTGAATAACTTTCTAATTGATACTAGATATAAATTTATTTTTATTAAATGGTTTTAGCATAGTGCTTAGGACATAGTAGACTCAATAAATGTTGATGAATTTCTTAGTCATCTACATGTACCCTGTTATTTTGCCTCATTTTCTCTGTTCAATTGAACATTCCTAGAAGACTATCATTGCCTCTCCTTTCTTCAATAGGCCTTTACAACATGATGAAGATCAATAAAAACTTCCTAGAGAAGTAATCATATAATTGAGTTCTTTAAGAACGAATAGTAATTTAGTTGTTGAAGAATGGGAGCAAGAAAATTGTAGACCTAAAGAAAAGTGTGAACAAAAGCAAGAAGATGGGAGAATGAAATAATTGTGCATATGTTTGTAGATGGGGTGAGTCACAGTTTAGTTAGACCACAGAATGAATATAGAGAATGAATATTAAATAAAGCAAGAAAAGTAGAAAAGTTTTCTAATTTTGAAGGGTCTTGAAAGCCAGATAGAGAAAGTTAAGTGATTTACCCTAGTCAGCAACTCAAAGACAGCACTGCCATCTTCTATGACAAAGTTAATTGAGTATGTTTATCATCATTATATTCTTGAGCATATTTAGAATTGTTAGATTGAATTACAGAACAAAAACTCTCTGGTCCATTTTTTTCATTTTATAAAGAGACAACTGAGTATCAGAAGGATAAAATGACAGATCCAAAATCTCATGGCCAGTCAATGACAGAAAAGGGACTAGAATCCCAACCATTATTAGTCCAGAGGTCTTTTGAGAGACCTTCATAGCCTCTCATTTTAACTAAAGAAAATGGTGACAGCATCAAAAGGAATTCATGTTTTTTTACATTTTGTTTTCTTAAACAACCTATTCAAGCATAGCTTGCACTTTTAAAGGAGTGATGGCTTTATTTTCTGAACAAAATATAGTTTATAACTTAACTGGAAGGAGTAAAGACTTTGCCAGAGTGCAACAAAGTAAATAAGAATATTTACCCAGCCATTTTTCTCCAAATAGGAAGAGAACTTTAATGCATGGATCACTCAGATTGCCAAAAATCCTCATTCATCTTCATTTCTTGCTGTGCATCAAGTCAGAGTTACTCAATTATTACTAATAAATACCATGAGTATTAAATATGTAGCTTTATAATCTCTTTATTATTTACATAATAGAATTGTGGTGGGCATAAATGTTAATAAATAATAACATAATATTATTAGTGATCACATACTTGCAATAGGATAAATTATGCAAGAGCTTCTAAGCCCTTGAATTTAATATTAAATTAGAAGGAAAGAAGCAGTAAAGGAATATTTTATTCATAAGAAACACTCAACATTTAGACTTGGTCTCTTTACCTATAAACTTAGGACTTGGAATTGATAACTGGAGTTTTACTAAATCAGTCTCTAACCTGGGTGGAACAGAGCAGGCCAGAGATGAAGTTCTGGTAAACTGTCAGGAGCTTAATTGATTACTTTCATTGAAAGGAACTGATTGAAAATCAAGGGGAAATGGGAGGGGAAATGATCATAAAAAATCATTTTTGGGGGCTTGAGTGATCTTGTCAGGACAATGCAATTTCTTATCTAAATAGGACAACTCAAGTCATATTAGAATGGCTAGTTGACTGTATAGTGTACATTATTATTGTACGATACAGGTTATATGATTTCACTTCACTTAACACACAAAATAATGCAGGACTTATCGGAATAAATCCCAGGTCCAGAGTCTTCCTGGGAAAAGGATCTCTAGAAACTAAATTATTATTATTATTAAATTCATTATACATATAAAAATCACAGTTCTACTCACAGAGGAGATTATTTCAAAGTTCTCTGGTTCTACACAATTATCTCATCTTAATGATTTTGCATGTTTTCAGTTCTACTTCAGTGATCCTAATTTCTCTTCATCCCCTGGGGTTTCTGATGCTCTAAATAAGACTCCCCAAATTAACACAAATTCTAGATTATATATGTATGTATGGAAGTATATGTACATAAATGTGCACCTATATACACATGTATGCTTATATATGCTTCCTAAAGGAAGCATATGTATACACACACACACACACACACACACATTCTATATGCATTTACTATATAGTGTTTATTTGTCCAAACAAATATTTGTGTAAAATCATTTCTGAAAAGTAAGTGGACAAAGGATTTGAACAAATATTTTTCAAAGGAATAATTGCAATCTCATGAAAGAATACCCCAAATCATTCATAATGAGAGAAATACAAATCATAACAACGCTAAAATGAGAAGTCAATGTTGAATGAATTTGTTAAGCAACCTAATGTATGATCAATGAATCAGTATAACCATTCTGGAAAACAATTTGTTATTATATAAAAAAGTAACTTGACCCAGAGATTCTATGAGTATATACCCCAAGGAAAATAAGAAGAAAGTCTCCAATCACACTAAAATAATTATAGTCGTTTTTGTGAAAGGAAAGAAACAAGTAGGTGGCACATTTACTGGGGGATGACTAAAAATATGTAGATATGAATGAAATGAAATATTATTGCAATGTAAGAAATGATGGATTCAGAGAAACACTGAAAGATTACATAAACTGAGACAGAATTTAGGAAAACACTCTAATCAATATTTATAACTATGAAAACTGAAAGAACTACATACAAAAAATCAAATGTGAATGTTGCTGTATAGATAGGAAATCACAAGTTTTATACATAAAACATATTCTATTAGTTAGTTAAACTTATTTTTTCCCCTTTTTATTTTTTAAATTATTTGTTATATAGGGATGACTCATAGTGAGGAGGAGGAGGAGGAGAGATTCAGGAGAAATTGTAATATAAAAATACAGAGATAAACATGTTATTTTAAAAAATAAAAAAGCATTTTAGTTTCTCAAGCATAATGATTCGCTTTGGATTCTGCCTCTGAGACTTATTATCTACGTTAAAATGTAAGTTCCATAAGAATAGCAAATATTTCATTTTTAATACTAGTGTCCTCAGGACCTCTCAAATTCCCTGATATTGTAGTCACTTAACAAATGTTAAAATTCATCATCTTTAGACCAACTATCCAAGCTCCATGGATCTTAATTTGCTCAACTGTAAAATAGGGAGATTGGATACCCTCAGAAGTCCCTTGAAACTGCAAAGATATATATATATATATATATATATATATATATATATATATATATATATATATATATGTATATATACATATATATATAGTCTTATAATTATTCTATTTTCACATCTCTAAAGAATTTCCCCCCAATTTAAGTTGATTATATGATTATATTCATTACATTACATTACATTACAAATACACATACATATATACATTTATTATTCAGTCAATTGAGTTGTGTTCAATTCTTTGTGACTCCATTTCAGGTCTACCAGAGTGATTTGTCATTTCCTAATACAATTCATCCTACAGATGAGAAAATTGAGGCAACCAGGTTTAATTAAATGACTGCCCCATCATGATACAAATAGTATCTGAGATCACATTTGAACTCAGTTCTTCCTGACTCAGGGCTTAGTGCTTTATCCACCACACCATTTAGCTGCCAAATGGTGCTGATTAAAAATTAATAGAGATACCTGTGATTAACTGTGCATTGAATCATTTCGCCATCTTGTGGTGAGCAAGAGAAATAGACCTATCTAATGTAGTTTAAATTAACAGGACCACAAAGGGATCTATTGGATCTAACCCCTTCAGGGTTGACCTAAATCCAAACTTACACACACACACACACACACACACACACACACACACACACACACACAAGTTTACATAATGTAAATTAAGTGTTATTCAGGTGACATGACAATAAAGAAAGAATATTGGGTTTACAGTCAAAGAAGCTGAATCTACCACTAACTGTTGCCTTGTACTGGAGTTATAACTAGGTCATAAGGGGTTTTTTCCCCCAGTAAATTGATAGGGTACAGATAATATTTGTAGATATTTGCTCCAATTATAAGAAAAAATGTGAGATTAGCAAGAACCATTAGTCAAATAGAAATTTGATTCCCCCCCTCTCTTCCATCTGTGGGGTAACTGTGGGACAGATGAGTGGGTCAATGAATAGAACACTGGTCTTAGAATTAGAAAGAACTGAATTCAAATTTAGCCTCAGATACTTTTTTGCCTCAGTTCTTCATCTGTAAAATGAGTTGTAGAAGGAAATGGAAAACCAGAAAAATAGTTCTGCTTTTCTGTCTGGACATTAAGATACCCAGAATAGCATTAAGATGTCCTTCTGAGTTCTCTGCCATTTCCAATTTCAACTGAATTGAAGAGATATTTCAGGCTACTTGTTCTCAGTACAAAAATCACATGTCTCTTCCTCTTTGGGAATTTAGTTTCTTTTAACCAAAAAACAAAAGGTTTTTTCTAGATGACTAATCCTAATGTCTGTTCCTACTCTAAATACTATGATATTAGGCTTGTTTGCTGATATGTAAGGCAAGACCCTTCTTCCTGGATATCAGAATATTATCTTCATCCCTTTCATTTCCTGCTTTTTTTCCTCCAGAAAAAAAATATATATAAGACTTAGTCAACCCTAATTGTGGCATTCCACTCTTTCACTTTACAAGTTTGTTGTCTGAATCAACTATTTAACTATTTGTTTTTCTTCTCAATTTAATTTTATAATTCTTTGGAATCATCTGTTTCTCACCTTCTGCTCAGTCCAATTTTTTATCTTTTTTTCTTTCTTCCTTTTTTTGTTGTTGTTTAGACATTTCATTGACAACATGCCTTATACTACATCTTCCTAATTCCTTGTTTAGAATGTGTCACAGCATAATTATACTCATCAGAGGACTCAGTTAATGAACCAGAATCTGACTCTATCTAGAAAATAACCCATTAGTTTTCTTCTGGTGTGTCTATTGCAGTTCTTCTGAACTGAATTCCAAAGAGGATCCTACACAAAGGGCAATTTTGATCAAATAGGTTTTCTGGAGTATCAGGGAGGATTCTTAATTGGAGAGGACTCAGACAATGAAGCTCAGACAAAGGTGGTTTACCCTAAGGTTAACCCCATTAATGCTCACACCTTACTAAGTAGAGGCAACAGACTTTAGGATCCTTTCTCACAACTAAATTCACACACTCATTAGCAGTAGCATTGTGGTTCATCTATCTACTAAACCCTGAAAGAAGGAAAACAATGGGGAATATAATGGAGGATTCATCTTAATCCTGACTGAATTCCTCAGTGAAATATTCTTCAGGTTTTACGAATACAACTGATGAGGAGGATTTTTTTTTTTATTTTTCAAATAAATGGAATCAAGAGGATAAATATATGGTTAAAATAGTTATATATTCATCAACTGCAGTATCATTCTTTAAGGAGCCAGAAGTTTAGAAAAGGGACCCTATATAGATAGAAATTGAAGGGGCTTGAGGAGCTATCTGACCAAGTCAAGAAGAGAGTTAGTGATACAATGAGGATTAAACCTCAAACCTACTCACTCCACAGAGTTGATTTTCTAGAATATCATACTGGGTGTATGTTTATTGTGCAAGAGAGGGCATGACAGAGTGGCCAAAAAGATGACCTCAAGTTCCATGATCTACCTGATAGGCATTGATCATATCACTCTCACTTCTGTATACAACTCTCTAAGGTAGATAATTACTTTAATTTTCTTTCCTAGGAGATTCTTTATAGTGATGAAATCACAAATCCAGACTCTATCTCATGTTACCTCCAAAAAAACTGAAATAAATAATTATTATTGCTTTTGATATTAAATAATTGTCAAGAGGAAAAGGAATGTAGAAGTCTTTATCTATTAAGGGATCAATGATCACACGCAATAAATTCATTCATCCATTGAAAAAAATTACATGGAACCAAAAGAGGAATGGTTAAATAAGTAAATATACATGAATACTATAGAATATATGCATAAGAAAAGCAATTAATATGAAGTCCAGAGAAATATGAAACCATTTCACACACATACACACAATTACTGTAGCAACTGGCTTGATTTAGCTTGATTCTGCCTGTGAGGAAACCCTTTCAAACCAGGGAAAGCAAACGTGGAAAGAAAATAAAAATTTATGAAGAAAAGTTACAAGACATAAGAGAGCTATAGAAAAGTTAAGAAGAGTATGAAGAGAAGACCACTTGGGTTGTTGATTGAATTGTCAGGTCAGCTGGCAGGCTCAGCTGAAGTTTGGAATGGGAGACAGAGAGAAAGAGAGAGAGAGAGAGAGAGAGAGAGAGAGAGAGAGAGAGAGCAGGCAGCCATCAGCCATGAGACTTAGGATAACCAGGCCACATGGTGAAACCCATGGAGCTTCATGTGGTTTATTGAAGACCCAGAGGAAGACCCATCCTTCTGGATGGGAAGAGAAGAAAAAAGACCTTGAAGGCCCCCCACCCCCTTAAATACCCCTCCATTGTAGGCAGGTGTAGTTGGTGCTTGGGGTGTGGTCTTTTCACCTTGGATCAGGTAACTTTCAATGGCAATCTACATGCTGATCCTTCCTGTCTCAAAGTACTTGTATCCACTTTTAATATGTCATTTCCTGCTGCCAGTGTCCAGGTCAAGATTAAGTCAAGGTGGAAATAAAGGACAAGATACAACAGGGTCAAAGGGAGACAGGATACAATCAACAGTTTCCAAGGGAGGCAGAATCCCAAGAATGGGACCCTCCACCTGGTCAACAGATTTTGCTTCTACGGCATTCACAATTCTCTACAATTTTTCCCCTGCATCATTACCACAATATAAATGCGAAGAATGAAAAACTTGAAAGTATATATTGTGTCATCATAACTAAGCTTATCCACAAAATAAATACTTAAAAATGTACTTCCTTTTCTATTTTTCAAAGAGGGAATATTGCATATACTATCAGAATCAGTTGATGTGTTTTGATGAACAGTTTCTGTCTTTTTTTAAAAAAATATTTTGAAAAATAGATCTCTGATGGGGAGGAGGAGATTAATATTTGGAAATAAAGTCAACCTACAAGGAAAATATTTTTTTCAAAAGCATTCTAAAGGAATGTAGAAAGAACAGCTCACAGATCAAGAGGCAAAGGGTCCAACTACTGAATTTTGTAGATGAGGAAACTAAGACCCTAGTATAATAAATGACTTGCCCAAGAACACGCAGGCAATAACAAGCAGAGGAGAGATTTTTACCTTGGTCCTCTGACTCTAGTCAGTGTTTTTTCTTCTGAACTTCATGTGCATGCCTGAATGCATTTACAAAATTGATGAACAAGCAAATAAATGTGTAAGGCTTGCTTAAAGGACAGTGGGCTGAATTCTGGAAAGCTATGTTTAATCATTCTCTAGAACTTAATTACACATAATAATAGGTTCCACTTGTAAAGCTTTCTAAGTTAGAAAAAGGTTTATGTAACTCATGAAAATCATTTTGTCTAGTTGTGCTACAATCCTTTAACTTCTCAGAAGACCTTAAATTTACTCTGTTAAGAAAGGAAGATTTAGTGAAAAGAATGTGGTACAGTAATTGACTTCAAGTATTTGAATGGCTTTCATATAAAAGATGAATGAAAATTGCCCTACTTGTCCCCAAAGGGCAGAATTGGGAGTATAGTGCCTGGTGCATAGTAGACCCAAAATAAATGCTTGTTAAATCGAATTAAGATTTGAGAGGTTAATTACTTGACTTGTTAATTCTAACAATTAAGCTATCCAAAGATAGAATGGGTTGCCTTGAGAGAGGAGTGCCCCTCCTTTGAAGTTTTCAGACAAAAATTAGATGGTCACTTGTCAGGTATATTATGAAAGAATTTCATGTTGAGGTATTCATTAAACTAGAGACCTTCTGAGGATTTGTCCAACTCTGAAATTCTGGGACTAAGCCAGAGATGATCAGGGTCTAGCAGTTGTACATGTTAAATAAAAATAAAATTATTTAGGAAATCCTAGATGTACATTGCTACAGTGGTTTCATATATATATACATATATGAATAAAGGGCAGAGGAGAGAGTAGGGTTGGCCACAGACAAATTGTCTTTTCCCCTAAACTTTAGAAATTTTCATATTTGAAATGACCAATAAACAGATAGGTTGAAAATAGAGATGAACAAGGGACATAGGCAGATAAAAGGGAAAATAGAGCAGCATTATTTAAGGAGACAGTCAATGAATACTAAGCATGGGAGACAGGAGTGTAGGGCTGAGAAAAGTGGACACAGGATGTTTAACAACTATGAAGAATCCTAAAGAGGAATATTCAGTCTTTGAAATGCAAACTGTTCTGAGTGATATCCCTATCACTGGTGCAATTTGTGCAGGCATAGAGACAATGTTTTTCCTTCTCACTTCCCTTTCACTTCTCTCAAAAGAAGGGAAAATCTGATCCCACCTATTTTAACCATAGGCTCTCATTTCTTCTCAACTTTGAAGGTTTTAGCCATTACTCTCAAGGGTTCTAAACTGAAAAGAAAATTCAGAGTCTTGTGCTATCATTCATAAAAATTATTTTTATTTCATTAAATATTTCATGGTTACAAATAAAAAAAATTAACTCATTTTTAAAAAAATTGAGTGACAAATTCTCCACCTTCTTTCCCCCTGCTCTCTTTGAAAAGGCAAGCAATTTGATACTAATTATACATGTGAAGTCATGCAAAAGCATTTTTTCAGATTAGCCATGTTGCAAAATAAAACAAACAAAATAAGACAGTAAAAATGAAGAAGTTGAAAAAAATTATTGCAATCTGCATTCAGTGTTCATCAGTTATTTCTAGAAGAGAATAGCATCACTCATTATGAGTCCTTTGAAATTATCTTGCATCATGGTCTTCATCAGAGTAATAAAGTCTTTCAAAATTAATCTTCCTTACAATATTGTTATTACTCTGTACAGTGTTCTCCTGGTTCTGCTATCTTCACTTTACATGAGCTCATATACGTCTTCCCAGCTTTTTATAACAATACTCATTTCTTATAGCAAAATAGCATTCCATCAAGTCATACCACCACAAGTATTCCTCAGTTGATTGACATTCCCTCATTTTCTAATTCTTTCCCAACACAAAAAGCACTGCTATAAATATTTCTGTACAAATAGGTCTTTTTCCCCCTTTCTCTTTGATCTCTGAGATACAGACCCTGTAGTTGTATTGCTGGGTCAAAGGGTATGTACAGTATTATCTTCCTTTGGGCATAATTCCAAATTGCTCAATTGCTCTTCAGAATGGTTGGACTTAATCACAACTTCACCAGCAGTGAATTACTGTCCTAATTTTTCCCCTCCAGCATTTCTCATCTTCCATTTGAGTCCTTTTAGTCAACCTCATAAGTGTGAAATAATAACTCAGATTTTTTTTTAAATTGCCTTTCTCTAATTAGTGGTGATTTGGAATATTTTTTCCTGTGACTATTAATAGCTTTGATTTGTTCTTCTGAAAACAGCCTGTTCATAACAGTGACCATTTATCATTTGAGGAATGGTTCTTATTTTTATAAATTTTTCTGTTTCCTATATATATGAGGAATGAGATCTTTATCAGAGAAATATGATGTAAAATATTCCCCCAGTTTTTTGTCTTTCTTCTATTTTGACTGCATTATTTTTTTCCCCCTATGGAAAAAGCTTTAGATTTCATGGAATCAAAGTTATCTCTTTTACTTCTTGGAAACCTCTCTATCTCTTGTTTGGTCATAAACTTATTCCCTATCCATAGATCTGGCAGGTACAATTTCCCATGCTCCCCTACTTTAATGATCATATTGTCAGCCTTTATGTCTAAATCATTTATCCATGTTGACTTTATCTTGTTATATACAGTGTGCGATATTTGATTATACCTAGTTTCTGCCATACTGTTTTCCAGTTTTCCCAGGAGATTTTTCTCAAATGATGAGCTTTTGTCCCCAAAACTTGGATATATGAATTTTTCATATACTGGATCACTATAGTCATTTAATAAAATGTCTTGTGTACCTAATCTATTCCATTGACCCATTATTCTATTTCTTAGCCAGTATCAGACTATTTTGATAATTACTGCTTTATAGTACATTTTGAGATCTGGTATGCCTAGACCACATTCTTTCACACTTTTTTTTTTCATTTAGTTCCCTGATACACTTGACCTTTTGTTCTTCCAAATGAATTTTATCATTATTTTTTCTAGCTCTATAAATAGGTAATTTGATTGGTATGATGCAGAATAAATAACTTAATTTAGGTAGGCTGTCATTTTTATTATATTGGCATTACTAATCCATGAGCAATTCACATTTTTCCAGTTGTTTAGGTGTGACTTCATTTGCATGAAAAGTATGCACAGTTTGGAATTGTGTATATATTATTCCTGGGTTTGTCTTGGCAGTCAAACTTCAATTTTTTTTATATTGTCTACAACTATTTTGGAATTTCTATTACTACTTGTTCCTGGACTTTTTTGGTAATGCATAGAAATACTGAGGGCATATGTGGGTATATTTTGTATCTTGCAACTTTGCTAACATTTTCAATTATTTCCATTATTTTTTTTTTAGTTGAATCTCTAGGATCATCTGCAAAGGTGATAATTTTCTTTCTTTCTTCATGAAGTCTTCTAATTCTTTAGCTATAGCTAACATTTATAGTATGATATTGAATAATAATGGTGATAAAGTCCATTCTTGTTTCATACATAATCTTATTGGGAAAGCTTCTGATTTATCCCCATTGCATAAAATGCTTGCTAATATTTTTAGATAGATATGACCTATCATTTTTAAGATAAACTCAATTTTTTTCCTTTGCTCTCTGTTTTTAATAGAAAAGTGTGCTGCATTTTGACAAAAGGTTTTTTCTGCATCTATTGAGAAAAATCATGATTTGTTAGTTTTGTTATTGATATGATCAATTATGTTGATTGTTTTTCTAACAATGAACCAGTCCTACATTCCTGATATAAATCCCATCTGGTCATAGTATGTTATCCTCATGAAAATTAGTGTAATCTCCTTGCTAAAATTTTATTTAAAATTTTGATATCAATATGCATTGAGAAATTGGTCCATAGTTTTCATTTTATCTTTTCAATCTTGCTGGTTTAGATATAAGTAGCATGCTTGTGTCATAAAAATCGGGTAAGACTCATTTATTTTTTTAAATAGTTGATATTTTTTTTTAAATCTTTGGGAGAATTTGCTTGTAAATCCAACTGAACTTGGAATTTTTTTTCTCTTCAGGATTTCCTTAATGGCTTGTTTAATTTTTTTCCTAACATAGGGTTAATTTTTTAAAGTGTTTTTTTCAGTATTTTTTGTGCCTCTTTTAATAAGCCATTATCTTATTTTCCCTTTGCTTTCATTTTTTGCTTAATGTTTTTCTACCACTCATTTAATTTAAAAAAAAGTCATTCTTAGCTCTTCTAGGCTCTCTTATTGTGATCAGTTTTTTTTAATTTGAGGTTTTGCTTACTCCTGTTTTGATTTCATTATCTTTTTCTGAGTTTGTGTTCAATCTTCCTTACCACCAAATTAACATTTATGTTCATATTCTGTTGCTGTTATTGTTATTGTGGTTTGCTTATTTTTTCCACTCTATTTCTTGCTTTGGGACTTTTTGCTAATGTTGACTTCTATTTCCAGTGTAGGGGATGGAAGACCAATATATCAAACTTCAGATATTTTGCATGGGTGTTTTTGGAACTAGCTCTGGGAGTGTGGAAGTTTCAGTGCTTCCAAGGTGTTATTATTTGGAATATGTAAGAACTACTCTCCTAGTCTATACTCTGGTCCTTATCCAGGAAAGGGCCTGATCCCTTGGGATCATCATGATACTGCTTCTTAGGGTCCCTGAACCCTAGGGATCAAAAGTGATACTGACTGTCAGAGATCCCACTCCCTCTTGACAGAAAATGTTTCTCCCTACCCTTGAACTATGTTCCAGAATTGAGTATAGGCAATGGAGTTGTCAAACAGCTTCAGTTCCCATGTCTAGTGTTAGTATAGGGGTTCCCTTTAGTCTCTTTCTGAACAGTTGCCAGGTTCTTCATGTGGCCACTGGCTTGTTTCTTGGGTTCAGTTCTGCATCAGACTCAGGAAAGCATGGGTAGAAATAAAACAGAAATTTATTAAAAAAGGTTACAAGACATAAGGAAGGATGAGAGAGAGAGAGAGAGAGAGAGAGAAACAGTCAAGTAGTCATGGTCAGAGAAGACTGAGCTGACCCTGACCTGGAGTCCAGCTCAGGTTTTTATGCCTTGCCTCTCATTCAGAGGGCAAAAGGTGAACTCCCTTTCTCTTACTAGACCCAGAATTAGGTAGAGGGTAAAACCAAAGGAGATCATGATACAAATTTTACATTAAACAATGAATGAATGGTTAATAATGGGGAGGGTTTCCACCCAAGATTACAATTGTTTCTGTTAAAATCATAATTCTCTACTTCAAGTCAATTTATATCTCGAGTCAATTTACATCTCCACCCAAATTCTTTCTGTTGCATTCAAATTCTCTTCATCTTCCCTTGCATCACTCACATTAGTCTTTCATTACATGTTTCTGGGCCAGCCTCCAACCCCATATCACAGACTTATCTCTCTTCAAATTTCTGTTGGGCTGGAAGAATTTCTCATTCTACCCTTTTGTTAGTTCTGCCACTCCAAAATTTGGTTTGAGGCATTATTTTAAAGTTGTTTGGAAGGGAATGTTGGGAGAGCTCAGATGAGTTCTTTCTGTCTTCCTACATATTGTCTCCACCTGTGTGTTGTGTATGAATATTTTTTGATAAAGGGTAGGAAATAAAGAAAACATTTCTTGTTTAGAAACAGAAAACTATTTGGTCCATGGAATTTGGTCTGAGAGTTTGTAGCTAATTTGAAAATGTTAAGCCAAATGGGAAGATTATTACTGACCTGTCAAAAATATAATATTGAATTTGGAAACTAGATATATTTCTAGATTGAATCTCAAGCTAGGAAATGCATATCCCAACCTGCTAAGGAAGCAACCTATGGCTTACTTTTACTTTTTATTTCTATGTCTGTGGTCATTTGCTGGTTTGGTCTTTATTGATATTTAAAGCTTGATATACCTATATTGCCCAGAAAGAGAAAAAGAATAAATTATTAGTGAAGTTCTGCCCACCAAAGAAAAAATATTCAGTTTCATGAGTATACTTATTGATGTCCTTTGGCTCATGTTATGTGTGATAGTTAAGCTTACTTTGCTCTCCCATGCTGGCTTATAATTGTGATGCTGTCTTTTTCTTTCTTTCTTTCTTTTTTCTTTTTTTTCCCTCAGTGTTTTAGTTCATTACCACATCTCCTACCCACAAATCTCTTCTCATGAGCTCAGTCTCAATAACAATCTGGGAAGTGTGTGTCTGAAACCCATTCAGAACTGAGGGGAGAAAAGACTTTCTGCCTAAAGGAGGCCACTTATTTCTTCTTACTCAATATTCAGTCCTTTTTGTGGAGTTACAAAAGATGGGAATGTTTGTATAGATCAAGCATCAAAACTCAAAAGTGAGCATAGTTTCTAAATATATCCTAGAAAAAATAATTGTAATTTTAAAGAAATATAATCCTTGTCTAAGGAAGGTCCTATATGATAAATTTATTGGAGGGTATGAAATAAATGACACAGGAAGAAAAGATACACATATTTCAGTGTATATCAAAGGTATAAGGACAAATATATATATATATATATATATATATATATATATATATATATATATATATATATATGTAATATGAAACTACCAGAAATTTCTTGTTTTGCCCCTCAGTTTCAGACTCCATTTTGTGACTGGAATTTTTTTGTTTCTAAGAAAAATGTAAGAAAAATTCAGGAATTCTGATTTCTTCCCCTTCGGCAATATATTGGTCTCACTTATTCATCTGTGACCATTAATTACTTGAATTCTGGTGAGAGGAGATTGTCCTTCTCCTCAGTAGGTGGCTAACAAGTTCTCCTTCACCTCAGTGGAATATTTCAGGAAGGGGAACATTATCTTTGAATACATTTGCAGTCACCTTCATATATTCATAGGTTCAGTACTTAGGCCCCTTTGAAATCAATGTGCAAATGATATGCAAATTAGGTATCCCCAGGTTAACTGAAACAATATATTGCCACTTAAAGACCAAGTGGCTGGGAAATTTCCCTGACTAAATTCTAGCATCCTTAACCTTACTTGGCATTCTGATTAAGGCTTTCACAGCCTAATGCTCCCCAAATCATTCTTCTTCCTCTTCTACTGAATCTAATGCATTAAAAAAAAGACCATCTCTTTCTTTTTTTGGGAAGGGGGGAGTATATTAATCAGTCTCTTCCTCATATCAACAACATGATAATGAAAGACACCACAGAACACAAAAAAGAGAGTTTTGGGCTACA
This sequence comes from Macrotis lagotis, assembly GCF_037893015.1. NCBI lineage: Eukaryota > Metazoa > Chordata > Mammalia > Peramelemorphia > Peramelidae > Macrotis > Macrotis lagotis. The sequence goes on along the minus strand of NC_133658.1, from coordinate 212,906,370 downwards.
TTCAAGTCTATTTATTAATTTTCACATCATGTCCTTTGGCCTCCCTCTCTGAAATCATTTCATCAAAATCTAAATATGACTTGAATGACTTATCTTTGAATACTAGTTATTGACATTTGTCAGTGTTTTGCTTTCCTTTATCACACACTTTTATCTACTATTTCTTATTTACAGAGGCTATTAAATATCTTCTGAATTTTGACAATAAAAACTGGGGACAAAACAGTCCTTCCCAACTTCTGAACTGCAAACTAGATAGAATTACACTTGGCATTTGACTACTCAGCTTTTGAAGTCAAGTATGAAAATCTCCATTTTAAAATCTCCATTCAAAAAGATCTGGTCCATCCCAGTTGACTAGGTTTAAGAGTTGGTTTGTTTATTTTTCCCAGGTTTTTTTTAATATCATGACCTGATTACTGATAACAGATTCATATTCTAAAAGAATAGTTTTGAAGTAGAATTCACACATATAACATTTTATAATTTCAGAGCACTTTCACTCTTATTTTATCTTCAAAACAATTATGTGAATTAAATTGGTATCATTATTCCAATACTACAGATGAGTAATCTGATGCTGAATGAAACAAAATGATTTGCCTCTCTTAATTTGAAGGACCCAGATTCAAGCTCTATTTTTCAAGTCAATAGCTAGTGCACTTTTCATTACATCAAGAAGTGCTCTAGATGTAGGAACTTTATTTTATTCATATTTATTTACTCTTTTTCTCATGTGGATTTGGAAAGTTATACTCTGAAAAGCTGTTGAAAAAATAGGTTTTCACCCAACACTGCAGAAGGGCAAATATCATTTTGATTTTCAATAATTATAGAAATATATGGAAATTATAGACAAATAACTTTGATTTTCTTTGACTCTTGGAAAAATCTAATGGACACTATTCAACGGATAGTTACTTAAGAGCTATAAAATAATAGTGAGCAGAACGAGTCACTATGACTTTATCAAGGCAAACTAGATATAACAATGCCTTTTTTGAATGTCATTTAACTTTTTTATTAAACAAAGAGCATGGGTGTGTTTGTGTATGTATGTGTTTGTTTGTGTATTTAGAGCATGAAAAATTATGGGTTTGATAATAGTTCATTTGGAACTAGTTGAAAGGATGAACCTCAAGAAAGAACACTTATAGGTTAGTGATAACTTGTAAGAAGGCCATTAGTGAATTAACCCAGGGATCTCTGGTTACCCAGATATAATTTAACATTTTGTATCAGTGATTTACAAAAAGACATAGATAAAATGCTTATGAAAGTTGCAGAATGAAACAAGTTAGCTAAGAAGATGGATAACAGAATAAAAATCTAGAATGTTAGATCTAATTTATAGAATAGAACTTTAAAAGGATAAATTCAGCATTATATAGATTTTTAAAAAAATCTAATTTACAAATATCAGATCAAGTATTTTATTTATTTATTTGTTTGTTTGTTTGTTTGTTTGTTTAATTTGGACATATGCACATATACTCTTTTGTAGTATAAAAGTAGTTGTAATTAACACTGAGGGGGTACCTACCAATTACAGAATGACTGAGCAAATTATTTTGTAGGAATGCAATGGAATGTAAATGATACAACTAAGTGACACAATGGATAGAATGATGATCTTGGATCAGTCTTCTTCATCTATAAAATAAGCATAAGAATGAAAAGAAAAACTACTCCAGTATCTTTGCAAAGAAAACCCCAAATGAAGGTTTATATTTGACTGAAAATGACTGAACAATAATAACAATCAAATATTATTGTTGATAAGCCATCACGGATAAAAAATGGGTTTGCAGAAACCTTTGAATACCTGTATGAACTGATGCTAAGTAATGCACCTTGTACCAGGAGAACAATTTATTTTAAAATAATCACATTACAAAGAGAGATATATTTAAAGACTTAAGAAGTTATATTTTAGAGGACTGATGAACAATGCCTACCCTTTTCTTCATAGAAATATGATGAACTCAAAGTTCAAAATGGGACCTATTTTTTGACATCATCAATTTGAAAACTTAGTGTATTTATTATTGATATTTGTTGCTAGGATTTCGTTTTTCCCCCTTTTCCCCTCTGAATGAGAAAGAACATAAATTAAAATATAAAAATGGGGATTATAATCCATTCTGAATTCTATATGAATTAACACTGTGATGAGACTGCTGAAATATATGGTAATGTTTTTATTGTATTAAAAATTAAAAAGACAGGATAGGGCTAGCAAGGTGATTGAACTACCTTATACTGTCTTGGTTAGACCATATCTAGGCACCATATTTTTAATAAAGAAATTGATAACTTGGCACCATCTAGAGGAAAGCAACTGGGATTGGTGAAGGACTTTGAGATCATGCCATATGAGGATATTGAACTGATATTAATTAATCTGAAGAAGAAAATATATAAGGAGAACATTATATGGACTTAGTGTCAGGAATAATTGAATTTAAATTCTGCCTCTGGAACTTTCAAGTCTTAGTACCTTTTACTAGACCCTTAGCCTTGCCTGTGCCTCAGTTTCCAATTCTATAAAATGAGTAGATTGGACCCCAAAGGGAACCAAAAATCCCTTTCAGGTTTAGTTTCCTATAGTACTGAGTATTTCAAGGATTGTCTTGTGGGAAAAAGGTCAACAATAGTCCTAATAACCCCAGAAGGCAGAACCAGGACTAAATATTGTACAAAACTAGTCTATACATAATTAAAAACCCCATCAACAAAAACAGCAGCATTCTAACAATCAATTGGAGTCATTCTTAAATGGAATGGACTACCTCAGTAGATGGTATGTTCCATTTAACTGGAGGTCTTTAAGGAAAGTCTGGGTAATCACTTCTCAAATGTGTTATGGAGGGATTGGATTATGAGACTTCTGAAGTTTCTTGTACTCCAGACTGTGATCTTATTGATGGCATATTTGCTTATTCTAATCACAAAGGAAAAAAAAATAGCGATGCATAAATATTGAGTTCACCCAACCTGAAAATGCCCTGATAGTAGTGAGTTCTGGGGAAGGGGAGATCATTATTCTAAGTAGTAACCAAAGTGGAGAAAGAAAATGAAAACAGCAATGGGACTTCAAAAACAGAATGGTCATAACTTATAATTTTCTCCTTTTAAGTTTCTTTCTTTACAAAATGAAACCCAGACATGGATAATAAGATGATGAAACATCTGAACTACTAAGATATGCTCACCTGCCATTCCTGTCAGCATTTCTAGAAATGAAACAATGATACAGTATAGGTCTACAGTAAAATAGATCTATCTTAACAAAACAAGGAAATGTTGAAATCTAACTCCCTTCAATGTTTCCCAAGCTGCCTCTAAAATACTCATCTCTGGGATATTCAAAGTTAGGTTTGATTATCATCACAATTAATCATATTTCTATAGAGTTTTGATATTTAAAAGCATTTCCTTACAAAAAAATGGACTTAGTTTGTGGAACTAAATATCATTCTTAGTTTAGAGATAAAAACCTTAGGTTTTGAGAACCTGAGTAATTCAAGGTCACACATTGAATATCAGAACTGTCATTCTAACTGATCTGGCTTTCCCACTTGCAAGGTCTGTGACTTTGGGTGTGTCACTTAACTTTTCAAGTCCCTTTACTTCTAAAATTAGATAGTTGGACTAGTTGATATGAAAGGTTGCTATAGATCTAAATCACCGGAGCTCTCACAGTCTCTGAAAGCACTGACATTTTGCAATTCCTGAATCATTCTTGAGCTTTTGAATTTGTTGGGAATTTTATATGTCATGGCAGTCATCAAAAAGTTTGGAAACAATTAGTTACATAAGAAGATCTGTTTTAAAAAAAGAAATTCTTAAGGCTTAACTAATGAGGTTACAGTAAGCAGATGTATGCCAAAGAAAAGATGATTTTTTAAAAATGCATTCTAAAAAGGGAAAAATAAACAACAGGATATTGTGTAGAGAAGGGGGATTTGTATAGAAGATCAATTTAAATCGCTTATTTTCTCAAAATTACATTTCTTTCCTTGCACTCACAATTGGGAACAAGTTCTAGGAAATAATTCTTAAGTGTAGGAGGAGGCAGACTGAAGTCTTTTTCCTCCCCAAATCAGCTGCATAAACAGCTCTTAACAAGAAGCCTTCCTTTTTGTGCATGAAAGTTTGCACTTCATTACCCTTAATTGCATGCTTCAAAAGGTATTCTTTGTAAATGCATATTGAATGCAGTAGAATATAAAACATTGGTTTTTCCATGCCTGCTAACTGCATTTGACTCTTATCCTCAACTCTGAGTTCATCCACTGACTCTTCCAAGGATAAACTAAACAGGTCTCAAAGACTTAGTCTATTTCTTGGGACAATATTCAGTTACTTTAGCGATTATGAATTTCACTAATGTGAGTATTCCCTTCAGTGATGCAGATGGTAAGACATCTTATACAATTCTTGCCCAGTTCCTCCCATTAGTTCACCAAAAGTGTTCCATTTAATATGCTAGAGGTCTTCTGGTTTTCCTCAAATTTCAGCTATCACAATACAGCATTTGGATTGTCCTTAAATTATCTTTCATTTTATTTTCTCATTTTACATTTTTTATCATCAACTTTTTTTTAGGTTTTTTTTTTTTTTTGCAAGGCAAACGGGGTTAAGTGGCTTGCCCAAGGCCACACAGCTAGGTAATTACTAAGTGTCTGAGACGGGATTTGAACTCAGGTACTCCTGACTCCAAGGCCGGTGCTTTATTCACTACACCACCTAGCCACCCCATATAATCAACATTTTTAAAAAGACTTATTTTTCCAGCTACATGAGAAGGTAATTTTTCTACATTCATCCTTTTGCAAGCTTTCAAGATCTACATTTTTCTATTACCCTCCTTTCTCTTCACACCCCCTATGTCAGCAAACAATCTTATATAGGTTGAAACTGTACAATCATGTTTAATACATTTCCATATTAATAATGTGAAAAAAGGAATTAGAATTAAGGGGGGGGATTATGAGAAAGAAAGACAAAAACACAAAAATATTTTAAAAGCATAGTATGCTTTGCTCTACATTTGGACTTCATAGTTTTTTTATTCTCTAGATTTGGATATCATTTTCTATAACAAGTCTTGCAGGATTGTCTTTGATCACTGAATTTCTGATAGGAGCTGTGTCCATCATAGTTGATCATCTCATAATGATACTGCTAATATGTATAATGTTCTCCTAGTTCTGCTCACTTCACTTAGCATCAGTTCATGGAAGTCTTTCCAGACTTTTCTCCTTTGAAGAAGAAGAATAAGCGTCTGATGATTAAGTCCATTTTGATGCATTAAGGTCCATTTTGATGCATTACTGCTACAGTTAATTTAAAATTTCATATAAAATTGATATGATCTGTGTTGTTATCATTTCTCCCATCCATTTCCTACTTTTAAAGACAGAAGAGTTGTTCTAATTTAATATAATTTTTTCTTCTTATATTCAAGCTTTGTATTAATCTTTCTCTTTATTCTTACAAGATAGTGATCTAGCTATACACAAAAGATTGATTCAAGCTTCAAGATTCAAGATTTAAGGCTTTCCCATGAGTGAAATGTAGAAAATCTAATCAAAATCTAATGCTAATGTTCTTTTAGCACCCATTATTTTCAATATGTTAGAATTATCTCAAATTATTTATGATTTCAGTCAAAAATCATTTATTAACCAGTTATTTTATTCTGGGAACTATGCTAAGTACTCAGGATACAAATATAAGCAAAAAAAGAAAGATAGTTCTTGCCCTCAAGGAGCTTGTGTTCTACTGGGAAAAGTCAACATGTGAAAGAAAACCTAAAAAGTAGCAGTGGATAGACATTAAAGGAATTTCATGATTACTGTCCACAGAATTCAGGAATACTGGTCTGGGATCCTTACTTAAAATAAAGATTTTGGAAGCAGATGAACAGTGAAGAAATGATTTATAGGAGTAAAAATTGTAGTCAAGAGACAAATTAAAGCATGATGACATACTCTATTTGTTAATATAAAGTTTCTGTTAGGTATATATATACCTTTAAATCTCTCTGATTTCCTTTTCCTAAATCCACATTTCCTAAAATAAACCATCCTTATCTAAGCCACTTTTACATTGAAGCTACTGAATATCAAAATAATTTGATTAATTTTGAAGAGTTTCATGGAAATCCTTCATAGAAGTTCTCTATCTCTGTGGCCTCCATGTAAGGTATTATCTCATTAGAAATCATTTTACTTTTATGGTTCTTTCTTTGCAAAGATAATAAGTGATGAATTGTTGATAAAAACTTGCCCTACTGGCTGACCAATTCTCCTAAAAGAAATACATTTTTCTTTCCTTAGCTAAGATAGTTCTCAGAAAATAAATATGATCTGTTTCCGGTATCATATTCTATATCTTTCTAGCATGGTAATTCCTGACAAAACTTGTTCTTCCCTGATAGAGTTTTTGAGAATTCAAGGTCACCTTTATAACTTGATAACCCAACAGAATAGGATGTAATAAGGAATTAGGAAGATAAATAGACCATGATAATATTTAGAAGGAACTCTACTTCCTGAAAATGGATTTTGATTACATACTAATGGAGGAAATACTACACAAAGTCAGATAAGACTGTTCTCAAACTTAGGCTGTGTGGGAAACTGAAAAAAGTGATAAAATTTGAGGGATACTCACAAACTCTATATTTCAAAAAAAATCTCTTTTCCTGACACAAAGACAAAATTTAGGAAAACCCCCATCATTACAACCATTATCCAAGCACCTTCTCTAACGTGAATGCTTTTTATGAGATCTTAACTGTAGTAAAGTACTATGTTGCAGTATGACTAGAGCTTATTGTTTGTTTATATCCCCAGTACTTAGGATAGTTCCTGGAATACAGTAACTGGTTAATAAATGACATTTGTAAGATTAGAAAATTACAGTACTGGAAGTTTTTGTCGAGCTGGAAGGGTTTCAAATAAGTCTTGATAAGTAACTGTATTATTTGATCTTTAAGGACTAACTTCATTAAGCTTTACTTTCTTAGTTTAAAAATTGCCAATTCATATCCTTTGACCTTTTATCATTTGGGGAATGACTTACAACCTTATAAATTTAATGCAGTTGTCTATATATCTTAGAAAAAAGAGACTTTTGTCAGAACTCCCAGTTATGAAGATTGCTTCCCAACTTTCTGCTTTTCTTCTAATTTTGTCAGTATTGATTTTATTAGTTCAAAAACTTTCTAATATTATATAATCAAAATTATTCATTTTATAGTTTATAATATACTCTATTTCATATTTATTCATGAATTTGTCCCCTTTCTATAAATCAGATAGATAATTCCTTGGTCTATTAGTTTATCCATGGTGTCACCCTTTATGTCCAAATGCTGTACTCATTTTGATCTTGTTTTGGGCACAGAGTGCAAGATGTGGGTCTATGCGTAGTTTTTGGCATATTATTTTCCAGTTTTCCCAAAATTTTTGTGAAATAGTAAGTTCTAAACCCAGAAGCTACTGTCTTTGGATTTGTCAAACAGTAGATTACTGTAGTCATTTACTGAGGTTTCTTTTGAACTTATCCTAATCCATTACTCTATTTCTTAATCAGTATAAGGCAGTTTTGATGAATACTGCTTTATAGGATAGTTTTAGCTCTGGTAGAGCTAGGCCACACTCCTTTATATTTTTTTTCCATCAGTTCCCTTGCTATTCTTTTGTTGCTCCAGATGAATTTGTTATTATGTTTTCTAGCTTGGTAAAATAATTATTTAGTACTTTGATTGATATGGCATTGATTAAGTAATTTAATTTGAGTAGAATTGTCATTTTGATTATATTAGCTCAACCTAACCATGAGCAATTGACATTTTCCCAATTATTTATATCTGACTTTATTTGGGTGAGAAGTGCTTTATAATTGTGTTCATTCAGTTTCTGGGTTTGTCTTGGAAGGTAGATGCCAAAGTGTTTAATGTTGTCTACAGTTAGTTTAAATGAAATTTCTCTTTCTATCTCTTGTTCTTGGGCTCTGTTGTTCATATATAAAAATGCTGATGATTTATGTGGGTTTATTTTATCCTGCTACTTTGCTGAATTTATCAATTGTTTCAAGGAGTTTTTAAGATGATTTACTTGGGTTCCCTATGTATACTATCATACCATTTGCAAAGAGTGAAACCTTTGTTTCCTCATTGCTAATTCTGATTCCTTCAATTTCTTTATCTTCTCTTATTGCTAGATCTAACATTTCTAAAACTTCATTGAATAGTGATGTGATAATGAGTATTCTTGTTTCACCCCGATCTTATTGGAAATGCTCCAAGTTTATGCCCATTACATACAATATTTGTTGATGATTTTAATTAGAATATCAATTTATTATTTTAAGGCAAATTCCATTTATTCCTTAACTTTCTGGTGTTTTTAATAGAAATGCATGTTGCTTTTTATCAAAGGCTTTTTCAGCATCTATTGAGAAAATCATATGATTTCTGTTGGTTTTGCTACTGATATGTTAAATTATGTTAAATATTTTCCTAATATTGAACCATCCCTGCCTACCTGGTATGAATGGTATGATGTATTATGCTAGCGGTAACTTGATATAATCTCATTGCTAAAATTTTATTTAAGAGTTCTGGATCAAAATCTTTCATTTGTCTGTAATTTTCTTTGTATGCTTTGCTTCTTCCTGGTTTAGGAATCAGCACCATGTTGGTGTCATGAAAGGAATTTGGTAGAACTCCTATTTTTAAATAGTTTATATAGAACAAGAATTAATTGTCCCTTAAATGTTTGGTAGAATTCACTTGTAAATCCATCTGGATTTGGAGACTTTTTCTTAGGGAATTTATTCATGGTTTCTTCGATTTCTTTTTCTGCAATGGTGTTACTTAAGTGAACATATGGGGTTAGAAGAAATGATACTGGGATACCCTGAAGGTCTCATTGAAGAACATTAGATTGCTTGTACACCTTGGGAGTCACTGGTATGGGACTGCCCAGCATGGCATGCCTTCATCAGTGAGGGTGCTGCACTCTATGAGGAGGGCAGAATTGAAACAGCTCAAAGGAGACATAACATTTGTAAGATTAGAGTACCCACCCAAGGTGTTCATATGGACTATTTGTGCCCAACTTGTTGTAGAGCATTCCGAGCTTTTATTGGTCTGATCAGTCATAGTCAGACACACTGTAATTTATCCCAAATATAGTGATGTCATTTTGGTCTTCTTTGATAATGAAGGACAGCAATCAACCAATCAACCATTTAAGTATATTATTTCCTCTTCTGGTTAATGGACAGTTTTATTTTTGGAAATATTCATCTATTTCATTCAGGTTATCCCATTTATTGACATCAAGTGCAGCAGAGTAGCTCTGAATTATTTCTTAATTTTCTCCTCATTAGTGGCTAATTCACCCTTTTCATTTTTGATACTGGTAATTTGGTTAAGTTCTATCTCATTTAAAAAAAATAAGATTAACCAAAGGTTTATCTATTTTGTTGACTTTTTTATAAAACCAGTGCTTAGTTTTATTTAGTAGATCAATAGATTTTCTTGCTTTTGTTTTTATTAATATCTCCCTGGATTTATTTGTTATTTTTATAACTTATTTAGTTGTATACCCAATTCATTAATCTCTTCTTTTTCTATTTTATTCATATAGGCATTTAGAAATATAAAGTTTCCCCTCAAAACTACCTTGGCTGCATCTCATAAATTTTGGTATGATGTCAGATTACTGTCATTTTTTAAATTAATTATTGATTATTTCTATTATTTGCTGTGGATCTACTCATTTTAGATTGTTATTCAGTTTCCAGTTATGTTTTGGTTTATCTTTTCATGACCTTTTACTATTGCAATTTTTATTGCATCATAGTCTGAGAAGTGTGGATTTATTTGTCTTTCTGAATTTGATTATAAGGGTTTTTTTTTTCTCATAACACATAGACAATTTTAATATAGGTGACAAGTACTGCCAAAAAAATAGGTATATTCTTTTTCTATTCCCATTATATTTTATCAGAGTTCTATGATATCTTAGTTTTCCTAAGATTCCATTCACTTTTTCACTCCTTTTTTTTTAATTTTGTGGTTAGATTTATCTAGTTCTAAGAGAGGAGGTTGAGGTCTACTATTATTAAAGTTTCACTATCTAAGTCTCCTTGCAATTCGCTCAGCTTTTCCTCTAGGAATTTGGATGCTTTACCACTAAGTGCATATATGTTTAATAATGATATACTGCATTACCAATTGTGCCTTTTAAAAAGAAGTATTTCCTTCCTTTTTCTTTTTAATGAGATCTATTTTGCTTTTACTTTATCTGAGAGCAAGATGGCTAACCATGATTTTTTTTCTTCAGCTGAAGCATGGATTATTTGCTCCATCCTTTCCCTTTTCCCTCTGTGTATCTCTCTACTTCAAATGTGGTCCTTGTAAACAACAGTTTCTGATTTATAATCCATGCTGCTATCTGCTTCTGTTTTATGAGACAATATATCCCATTCACATTTACAGTTAAGATGACTAATTCTGTATTTCCCTCCATGCTATCTTTCTCCATTTACATTTTTTTCTTTCCTTTCCTCTTAGTCCATCTCACCAAAGGTTACTTCCTTTCCACTTTAAGTTTTCTTTTAAAATTTAACTTCATTTTATCAGTCCCTTATTCCATTATCTTTCTCTTCCCCTTCCTTGTAGAGTAACATAGATTTTTTTTTTAGGATTTTGCAAGGCAATGGGGTTAAGTGGTTTGCCCAAGGCCACACAGCTAGGTAATTATTAAGTGTCTGAGGCCTGATTTGAACTCAGGTGCTCCTGACTCCAGGGCTGGTGCTCTATCCACTGCGCCACCTAGCCACCCCCATAGATTTTCTTAAACTCAAGCGGGACTGTATTATATTCCCTCTCTGGCCAAATCTGTTAGATAGAATTTACTCAGTGTTCACACCCTCTGTTCTTTCCCTATAAAATTATAAATCTTTGTGCCTGTTCACCTGGTGTTATTTGTTAGTCAGGTACTATTAATTAAATATCATCACAGCTTGATTAATTGATTGTTTGATAAACTTAAATTGTTATCAAAATACCATAACAGATTGACTGATTGCTTGATTGTTTGATAAGCAACATTGCCTCAAGTCACTAAGTACCCTCCCTTCTTTGATCTCATTAGAAGTACACTTTTCAAGAGTCTTGAATTACATCAAACTATAATCATTTGTTCTTTACCCCCTTTTCAAGTACCCTCCAAAGACACAATCATCAAGAGCCAAAGTATCACACAAAGTCAAATCATTTCCTGAACTATTTGTACCCCTCCCCATCAAACCTATTTTCTCCTATACTTTACTCCCCTTCCCCACCCAAAGTACTTAATCCCTTGGTAAGTGAAGTAAGTTTTAAGTTAAACCCTGATTTAATTAACTATAAGAATATTAAAGGGCTCTAAGTACTAGGAGGCTCTGAATGACTCTCTTGAAAACTTTACTGTAAATTATAAATTGTAAATTATGAGATTGTAAATTATGGGAGACACTGACTCAGGACCCCCCTGCTTAGGATGCCCTCATCAGAGAAAGTGCTAAGATTTGTCAGCACAGCAGAACTGAAGTGGGTCAAAGGATACTTAAGACATTTAATTTTGGAGTTAGCACCCTTGTTTTTCATCAGGGTTTTTTGTGTCAAACATGGTGATGTCATCTTTGACCTCTTCAATGTAGAGACAAGATTCAACCATGCCAATATCCTTTAGGTTCATTGTCTTCAATTATATCCTACCCTTTAATTATCCTAAGAGAAGTAAAGTTCTAAAGATTTAGAAAGAATTTGATGGTCTTGATTAATTGATTATTTTCTTGATTATTTTCTTTTGTTCTTTCCTCACTCAAATATGAGGTATGACTTTCCTGAGTGATAAACTACATGGAAATTTTCAAACCATTTTCTTTGACTTTGCCTCTTATTAACAGTTCTGCTAATGCAAATCGGCTGCAACCCCCCAATTATAGAAGTGGATTGAATTTGATGGAATATCTTTTTTCCTTCAGCTTTTCACTTACGTTTCCTTGTATCGCTTGAGTTATTTGGTGATTGAATGCTCTGTTCAGTTCTGGTCTTTTTGTCAGGAAATTCTGGAAGTCCTCTATTTTCTTCAATATCCATCTTTTCCCATAGACATTCTATGCTAAATTTTGCAGGGAGGTAAATTCTTGGATTTAATCCCAATTCCTTTGCCCTCTGATATATATTATTCCAGATCCTCTGGTTCTTCAGTGTTGAGGCTCATAGGTCCTGTGTGAATCTGATTGTCTTTCCTTTGTATTTAAATTGTTTCCTTTATGCTGCTTGCAGTATTTTCTGTTTTATTTGAGAATTCTGGAATTTAGCTATAACAACTTCCCTTGAACTTTTAATCCTGTGCTCTTTCTGGTTTTAAGTTAAACAGTGGTTACATTGTCTTCTTGTTCTAGCAAATTAGGACAGTTTTACCTGATGATTTCCTGCAAGATGTTTTCCAGGTTCTTTTTTTGATCTAGACTTTCTAGTATTCTGATGATTCATAGATTATCTCTTCTGGTTCTATTTTCCAAGTTATTCGTGTTTCCTAAAAGGTACTTCTTTTTTTCTTCAAATTTTTCAACACTTTTATTTTGTTTGATGTATTCTTGCAGTCTCATAGATTCACTTGATTCTATTTGTTCAATTCTAATTTTTAGGGTTTTACTTTCTACAATAACCTTTTATGTTTCCTTTTTAAAAGTGTTAAATTCTCTGGTCAATTTTTCATAATTTTCCTGCATGATTCTCATTTCTTTTCCCATTTTTCTTCTTCCTCTCCTCTTTGCTTTTTAAATTTGTTTTTAAGTTCTTCTATGAACTTTTGGATTTGAGGCCTATTTATGGACTCTGAGAGTTCTCTTGTGAGTGATTTTTCACTGGTTTCTTCTTCCGACATGGCATTGTTATCATCTTTATATGCAAAGTAGTTTTCTATAGTGAGCGCTCTTTTGGCTCATCTTTGTTGTTTTAACTCTGCTCCTGGGGTATAGACTATAGATCCAAGATTTTTTGTGGGGACTGAGGTATGAACTTTTTGTTGGCCAAGATGTTGTTTATGCAGTCTGAGCCCTGCCTTGCATTTGCTCCTTTGTTTCCAGATTCTGACTTAGCAGTAGTTTGTTTCCAATCCAGTCCTGGTGTTCCCAGGGTTTACACTTTGTTTAGGGCTGTGACCTTCCCTGCTAACTTGCTACCTAGCTGCTGAAACTTCTGTTGTTTTCAAGCTGTTGGGATCTGGACTGTACTGTGGCTAAAACTTTCCACTGGTTTTTCAGCTATCCTGCCTCCTGGGCTTTCCTTCCCCTTTCCCCCCACAGAGACATATCTTCTATTGAAAATCCTCCATGATATCTACCATTGAAAACTTCTTTGGATCTTCTCTTTTTCTTGGTGAGATCTGTAACTTGAATGTCAGTTCAGAGGCTTCATTTATCTTTGGTGGGGCAAAGCTCTGGGAGCTTGTTAACTTCATGCCACTATCTTGGCTCCACCCAGAAGTGTCTTTCCTTCCTTTTCAAAATGTATAGATCACTTTTCTCTTAGGCAATCATAGAAATGAATAGGATAGTTTACTGTCAATATGTCATCTATGCATTCATATACTTTTATGAATTTATTTTATATTTTCTCCTCATTTATAACTAGAGGCAATGTCAAAATACCTTCAGTGCCATAGGGTTACAGTCTAGGAAAACATCCCTTATGGGAAGAGATTCCTAGTAGTACCTCTTTCACAATACATTTTCATTAAGGATAAGGAGAGGTGAAGTATGGATTCAGGAAGAGGGACCTGAGGACAAGAAAACAGTATTAGAAACAAAGAAGAGACTAAGTCAAAAGAAAAGTTAGATTTCCAGTGTAGTTCATTATGCAGACATCAATAAGTTTTGGCTCTGACTATTAGGGAAATGTTGTATAGTATGGTAACTTTAAAAAATTGTACCAAAATTAACATTGAAGTAGTCATCAGAATAGAGGGGCTGAATATGGGGTTTAAGTCATAATCAGAAAATAGAAGATAGCCATATAGGTCATTATAGTCATAGTGATAAGTAGTGAAGGACTTTCAAGCTATTCCTTAATCCAAACTGGAGAACTCTCTGGAGCCACAATGATATAATGATGATGATGATGATGATGATGATGGTAATCGTTATGATGCTGATACTAAGTAGTATATTGTTGTTCTTTAAATTTTACAAAGCTTTAGACAATCAAGCACTCTAGGAAAGAGTAGACATCACATTTTACATATATATGTACATATATGGATCAAGACAGTTATGAATTTTAAAGTTACTGTTCAGCTGTTTCATTTGTGTTCAACTTTTTGTGATCCCAGTGGGAGTTTACTTGGCAAAACCATTGCAGTGGTTTTCCATTTTCTTCTTTAGTTGATTTTACAAATGAAAAACTTGTGACTTGGTCAGAGCATTACCACTATAAATTGTCTGAGGCTGAATTTGAATTCCAGGCCTCATATCATGTCCATCACACAACTAACTGGCCTTACTAAGTTCTGTTTCCTCCTACTATATAGGAGTGTTGGACTGCTGAAGGATGTTCATATATTATAATTCTAGTATAAAAATAGGACAGTGTACTCTTTTTTTTAAAGAGACAAAAAAATAAGTTCCCTTCATTTTTATTTATGTTGCTTTGAGCCTTAATTAAATATTTTGTTTTGGTTTTGTTATTGGATATTTGTATTTTTGGTATAACAATACACTAATATATAATAAACATGTAGACCATAAAGTGAATATCTTTGGCTTCCAAGCAGTCATGTGGAAACTGCCAATTAAGGGGTGCTATAGATGATATTCCATATATTTTATACATCCCATGTAAAAGAAGATTTCCTTTTATTTAGTCAAAAATGAATCTATTTTAGACTATAGTGTTTTAATTCTAGGGTTGGCTAAACTTCCTCACATGCTATGCCTTCCCAGAAATCCTCACCAGTAATTTTGGTGTCTTGGAGTAATAGAAACAACACTGGATTTTAATTCAAAATAAAATGCTGGCACTAAAAATTATTCCAACAATGAATGACTTTCATGGTCACATAGGTGCTAAATAGAAGGGTATAAATGTAAAAAAAGGATTAGTGATAGATTTAGTATTAAAATGGATTTAAATCTTGCTGCTATTAGAAACTACCTAGGTAAATCTGGGTAAATCACTTTGTCTCTGCCCTTCATTTTCTATTCCAATAAAATTGGGGATTAGACTTAATGAAGTCTCCCACCCCTTCCAGAAGTATCTCTATGATCCCAAGATCAATACCTTTTGTATTACTTCATGTAGTCAGGGTCATTGTTAAAAAAATACTAAGTTTCTAGATGGCAGATTTAGGCTAACCTCTTACTCAACAAGCATTTATGAAATACTACTACTATGCTATGCATTAAATATGTTTTCAGACAATGGAGTGCAAATTTATAGGTAAGACAGTTCCAACACTTAAAGAATTTATATTCTTGAGGGAGAGAAGAGAGGCAGTAGAGGTACACCATATTTATCAGCATGTAAATATACAACATATGGAAAATGCAAAATGATTCAAAGATGGGGGAAGCATTAAGTATTACAAGGATCAGTAAAGTTTGATTGAAAGAGATGAACCTTGTTGACCTTTGGAGGAACTTAGGGATTTCCTAGACTAGAGATGATAGTTACTAAATTAATGGAAGAAAGACACTTTTCCCAATATCCTTATGGATCTGTGATGTCTTTCTTCCCATATACTCTTTGCCTCGTAAGTTAAAATTCATCCGTGACTTATGATGAAATATTGCATATATCCACTGTGGCTGAAAGAAATTAACTCCAATAGTCAGTCCTCTATGATAAGTTTCTCTCAACTTAGCTAGGCTGCTCATTAGAAAAGGAATAAAATCGATTACTGACCTCACATTTAGACCTCTTTTAGAGGCAGAACCTGCCAGGACTTGTGCTCTATAAGCTTGTACTTTGAGTATCTAGAGACTCCTTCAAATCATAGCAAAGCATTGCAGAAAAATTTAGTGGAGGTATCAAAGAGATACAATAAATAATTTCCAACTTTGTGAACTGACATGACCTCACTCAAACATGAGGTAAGACTTTCCTGAATGATGAACCACCTGGAAATTTTCAAACCATTTTCTTTGACTTGTGCCCCTTATTAACAGTTCTGCTAATGCAAATAGGCTGCAACCCCCCAATTATAGCAGTGGATTGGGATGAATGCTGCACAGCCTTTGCTATTCACAATTTGGTGTATCTGCCATCTACTTGATCATTTTTGAATCATCAACTCCATCTTTATGTTAAATTAACAATTTAACAGCTGCTTTCATCAAAGTTCTTTTGTGTCTGTCAACATGATACTGTCATTTTTTTTCCTTAAATGCAATTTTCAAGATCATTGCTATGCCTTTTTAGTATCAGATTAGTGATTTGCATGCTCATTCAATTTGTATACAAATGTTCAGGCTTTTATATACCCTCCATGCAGCATGGAACACCCTCCACATCTTGAAAGAAGTATTTCCCCTTCTTTGCATTCCTGTATTACGTTTCCATTTCATTAAGGATAAGGAGAGGTGAAGTATGGATTCAGGAAGAGGGACTGAGTACAAGAAAACAGTATTAGAAACAAAGAAGAGACTAAGTCAAAAGAAAAGTTAGATTTCCAGTGTAGTTCATTTTAGCTTAGAAACATACTTGGAAAAAGAATTATGTCTGGGCAACTAAAGTATTTTTTTCTGCCCATTTCATCTTGTTAATTTTTCAAAAGAGTATAAGGTAAAGGTTGTCTTATTCTGAGTTTTCTCTTTAGTGGAGCTTACTTTCAAGGGCAGTCAGCAAGTTGATTGATAAATATTTATTAAGTATTTATTAAGAGCCAGGCACATGTTAGTATAATAGGGGTCTAACCCATGAACAAAGAACCATAGAGGATGTCCCTAAAAATAGAGAGGTTGAGAATCCTGCATCTAGTAGGAGAGAATCATAATGAAATAGAAAAGAAACTGTAACATTTGAAGGCATTCAAACTGCTCTGTTGAAATCGCTTTCCTCATGCCCTAATCTAAGATATGTACTAGGCTACCGGGTGTGTTGTGTCCGAGATCCTGGTGATGAAAACAAATCCTAGCCGGGGATCGGAGTTGTGGGTGCAATGACTCAAGGAAGAATACCAGGCCCTTATACGGTATGTGTAGATTATCAAAAATGCAGACAATGATTGGTTTTGACTGAAGTCCAAAAAGGAAGAGACCCAATGGTTTAAAAATGCTGCTACATCCATGATCTCCTTAAGTATAAGTTTGACCTCAAATTTGATATCCTGATAACATCCCTCTACTGTACCAGAGATTGCTATCCCTGAACTAGATGAAAAGATGCCAAAGATGTATGGGGGTGGCAAAATATGCCTAATGGAACACGTTAAACCCTTGTGGGCTAGAAATGTGCCTAAATTTGGACTGGCTCATCTCATGGGTTGGGCAGTGGAGATCCCAGATCTGATCCAGAAAGGGATGATCCAGTAGAAAGAGAAGTAATGCCTCTGCCTGAACTTCTGATAGACTTGGCTCTTGCCTCCTTCAGCCATGCACCATCTACCTTCATCTGCCCAACTGATAACACTGAACCTTCTCTGCCTTTTGCCATGAAGTTGCAGTGACTAGGCCTCTAGGTTACATTGCTATAAATGAGTTTTTCCCCTTACTATATGCTGGGACTTATAGTCTGGCATCCCTTGGAGACAGGGCTGAAAGCAACTGGCAGATATTGGGACCATGATTCCACCACTTTCCTACTCCTTGAAAAGATGTGAGGATCCTGGAAAGATGCAACATGAAAATTTGCATCCCTCTTCTGCTACCTCCTCTGCTTCCCCTAGAAAAAAAAATCTCATTTCTAAATTTTTATATGCCTTATCTTTATGACAAATACTTTTTGTAAATGCATATTGTAGTATAGTGTATATGAAAGTTCCAGTATAAAAATAGAGTTGTTTTCCAATTATTTCCTTTTATTTTTTTGGAGGCAGAGTTAACTGACTTGCCCAGGGTCATATAGCTAGTAAGTCTGAAGCCAGATTTAAATTCAGGTCTGCCTGACCCCAAGGTCAGTGCTCTAATTATTTAACCATCTAGCTTCCTGTTTCCCATTTAGTTCTTATTTGAAAAAAAAAGGAATTTAAGCTCCTAGTAGGCAAAGAATTCTTTGTCTCCTTAAATCAATCATCTGACCCATAGCAAACATTTAACTAAGTATTGATGGTAGGTTGATCGATTGATTCATCCTTTTCTGGACATGATCTTTCTATCTAGTATAAGAAGGGAATAGCAACAAGCTAATTCAATTGTGAGGTCTAGACATGACTTGCATAATTTCTTAATTGTTCTTTTATTTTGGACAGCTTCTGTATTCTTTGGTTTTCTAATTCTAATCCTTCAACTGAAGGATTTCCTCAGAACACTAAAATTTCAGAGTAACTTTACTTTACCCCTCATTAGATCTTCTCCTTCTGGCATTTTCTCTTATGCACAGAAATGCCAAGACTAATTAAAAACTTGAGGGAATTCAATGGAATAGGTAAATTTCAGCATTCTAGGCATTTGAATGACTAATCACCAACTTTTATGGGAGATATGAAGTTTACATCCTTTTTAAGACTATTTTCAATAGATTAAAATGTTTGATTATCTTTGTCATGGTATACTTTAAGAATGAAAAAAACCCCATAATTATTTCCTTTAGTTATAATGGTGATAATAATAGTAACAACAGTTTGTTTAAAACTCAATCAATTAGCCCCATCCAGTTTTTATAAAAGGGGCTTATACAACCTCCAACTACATCCAAGAGTGAGATTTTTGTCCTTTTCTCCCATGCTGAACAAAACTAAGTTATAAATAATATTTTTACTCCTCTTCATTAGGACCAAAGTGTACAAATAGGCTATAGTATTAGATCAGGTAAAATAATAATCTTATTTTCAATATCAATAAAATAATAATTTTATTTTCAATATCTGCAATTAGAAATCCTGAGGTCCAATACATTGGTTATGTGAGTACCTTCAGGAAATTCATTTATCTTCCTCTAGTTTCAGTTTCCTTATCTTTCAACTGGAGAAGTAGGACTAGATGAGCTTAGAGTTCTTTCTAAACTAGGATCCTATAATACTAAAATGACAGCATTTAGAACTAAAAGAAATCTTAAAGACATTGTCCAACCTTTTTATTATACAGACATTCTACACCTGGAGTCTAGATCTAGATTCAATCCAGATTCACCTGGATCTGGAATCAATCAACCTGAGTGAATCTTGTCTCAGCTACATTCTTATTGTATGACTGTAGGCCAGTCACTTGACCTCATTCATTCTTAGTTTCTTCATCTGCCAAGCAGAGATAATACTAGTACCTAACTCCAAGGTTATTGGGAAGATCAAATGAGATAGCAAATGAGATTTGCAAAATACTATATTAAGGCTGTTTCAGTTATGTCTGACTGTAACCCTACTTGGGGTTTTCTTAACAAAAATATTGGAGTGGTTCCCTTTTCTTTCTCCAACTCATTTTTCAGAGGAGGAAACTGATACAAATTTGACCTCAGTCATATAGCTGTCTGGAAACTCAGAATTTTCTGAGTCCAAGTCTTGATGCTATCATCACACAGATAATAAGTATTATAAAAAAGGGAAACTAAATTTTCTGACACCAGAGTCAGTCTTCTTTCTTCCATATTATATTGCAAAAGATTTATCTCACTAATGATTTCTGTAATAGTAGCAGAATTAAAAGCAATCAACTACTGTTTGATGGAACTGGAGGATCAATAACTAGAGTACTGAGTGTAGAGTTAGAAAGATCTGAATTCCCCTTAATTTTTTTTTTTGCAAGGCAATGGGGTTAAGTGGCTTGCCCAAGGCCACACAGCTAGGTAATTACTAAGTGTCTGAGGCCAGATTTGAGCACAGGTAATCCTGACTCCAGGGCCAGTGCTCTATCCACTGCACCACCTAGCAGTCCCAAAGATCTGAATTCTAATTCAGCCTCAGACATTCAGTTGTTGTGTAACCCTGGGAAGTTACATTGCCTCAGTTTACTCAAATGAAAAATGAGGATGATAATGGTACCAACCTTGCAAAATTTTTATGAGGATAAAATGATATAATATCAACAAAAGAAATTTAGTATACTACCTGTCACATGGTAAGTACTATTTAAATTCTTATTCCCTCATTATTTTTAGTTGCAAAATGCCTAAAGCATACCAGACACTTAAGAAATGCTTGTGAATGGATTGATTGGTTCATTTAATTTGCAAGTATGGATGGGTGTATATACATGTGCATCTATTTGTCCCTACTTATGTGTTTTCAATCCACAAAATGAGAATTTACTTTTTTCTTCAGAAAAATATCTGGTATGAATGAGTATGATAACTTGACCAAAAAAAATGTGTTTCACATTTTGCCAGAGGGCAGAGAACAAGCTTAGAAACATGTAATAGGAAAAACTTGGACAAAGCCTCCTTAAAGAGGTATTTCTCCTTCCCTGGCAAGTCTGTTTCACTGTCCATTTGTTCTTTTTTATAGTATCTTTTTTAAATTGATATTTTATTTTTCAAAATACATGTTATGAAAGTTTTTTCAGCACTCATCCATATGCTTATACACATGTTTAAGTTACAAAATTTCCTTCCACCCTTCCTTTCAACCTTACTGCCCTCAGTGTCGAACAGTCAGGTTAACATTGTACATACATATTTTTGTAACCTTATTTGGGATTTTCTTAACAAAAATATTGGAGTGGTTTGCCATTTCTTTGCCATTTCTACAGATTAGACATTTTGAGTATGAGGACTTAGGAGTAAGGGAAAGAGGTAAATAAAAGATACTTTTTATAAAGTGTTCATCAGATTGTGAAGGTTTTTGTTTTGTTTTGTTTTGTTTTTCTTCCTCTGGATGGGGATAACATAGTCCACAGCCAGTTTAATACAGTTGTCCTAACTCTCTGAACTGCTGAGAGGAACTGTTTCCATCAAGGTTGTCTCATTGGAGATTCAGTGGGTTTTTTCATTTCAAAGGTTGATCATCTCACAATATTGCTGTTAATATAGACATTGTTTCTTTGTTGTACTATCCTCTTTTCTATTTTATTCAAATAGGCATTTACCGATATAAAGTTTTTCCTCAAAACTGACTTGGCTGCACCCCATAAATTTTGTTTTGATATCTCATAAGTATCAGTTTTTGGATACAATTATTGATAATTTCTATTATTTGGTTTTTGAACAACCTATCATTTAAGATTAAGTTATTTTATTTCCAATTAGTTTTTGGTTTATTTTTTCATAACCCTTTATTACATGTAATTTTTATTACATCATAGTCTGAGAAGTATGGATTTGTAATTTCTGCTTTTCTGAATTTTATTATAAGGTTTCTGTGCCCTAGCACATGGACAATTTGGTATATGTGCATTGTACTGCAGAGAAAAAGGTTTATTCTTTTTCTATTCCCATTGTTTTCTTCAGAGGTCTATCATATCTAAGTTTTCTAAGATTTAATTCACCTTCTCAACTTCCTTCTTTTTTATTTTGTGGTTAGATTTATCCAGTTCTAAGAGAGGGAGTTTGAGATACTCCATTATTAGAGTTTTGCTGTCTATGTCTCCTTGTAATTCACTCAGCTTTTCCTCTAGGAATTTGGATGCCTTACCACTAGGTGAATACATGTTTGATAGTGATATAGCTTCATTACCAATGGTGACTTTTAAGATGTAGTTTCTTTCCTTTTTCCTTTTAATGAGATCTATTTTTACTTTTACTTTATCTGAGATCAGGCTAGCTAAGCCTTATATTTTTACTTCAGCTGAGGTGTACTATATTTTGCTCCATCCTTTTACCTTTACCCTGTGTATATCTCTCTGCTTCAAATGTATTTCTTGTAAACAAGATATAGGATTCTGGTTTTAAATCCATTCTGCCATCAACTTCCATTTTATGGAACTGTTCATCCCATTCACATATTCAGTTAACATTACTAGTTCTGTATTTCACTTCATGCTATCTTTCTCCATTTATATTTTTCTCTTTCCTTTCCTCTTATTCCTCCTCACTAAAGTTTTACACCCTTTACTCTTTAATTTTTCTTTTAAAATTTAACTTTTAGTTTATTTTCACTTACATCTTTGCCTTCCTTTTATCATTTCATTCTTCCCTTATCTTTTCCTTCCCCTTCACCCCGCCCCCCCATAGAATAGCATAGATTTTTAAACTCAAGTGGGAGTGTATCATATTCCCTCTCTGGACCAAATTTATCAAATAGAATTTACTCTGTGTTCACACTTTCTCTTCTTTGCCTCTAAAATTATAAATCTTTGTACCTGGTGTTATTTATCAGTCAGGTACTATTAACATGTATCATCAATCACAATTTGATTATTTGATTGTTTGATGAGTTCAAATTATTATCAAAGTATCATGACAGATTGGTTGCTTGATTCCTTGATAAGCAACATTGTCTCAAGTTACATCAAATCATAATTATAATCTTTTTTTTAACCTTACCCCCTTTCAAGCACCCTCCAAGGACACACAGTTCTCCTCATGAGCCATGACATTTTTAAGTGTCATCCAAAATTAAATCAATTCTTGACCTATTTATTCCCCTTCCAGGCTTATTTTCTCACACACTTTAACCCCCACCCACTCACTCAGGATATTTAACCCCTTATTAAGTGAAGCAAGGATTAAGTCAAACCCTGATGAGAATATTAAAGGGCTCTAAGTCCTGGGAGACTCTGAAGGTCTCATTTGTGAACTTTACAAATGAGCACAAGTTATGGGAGACATTGATTCAGGACTGCCCAGTTT
This sequence comes from Macrotis lagotis, assembly GCF_037893015.1. Taxonomy (NCBI): domain Eukaryota; kingdom Metazoa; phylum Chordata; class Mammalia; order Peramelemorphia; family Peramelidae; genus Macrotis; species Macrotis lagotis. The sequence goes on along the minus strand of NC_133658.1, from coordinate 212,883,416 downwards.
ATGATCCCTTCATCAGAGAATGTGTTAAGCTTTGTCAGCACAGAAGAATTAAAATGATTCAAAGGATAATCTGACACTCTTAATTTTAGAGTTAACACCCCTGCTTTTCATTGGGACTTTTTGTCTCAAAAATAGTGATGTCATCTTGGACCTCTTCAATGGAGAGACAAGACCCAAATAATACCCATATCATTTATGTGCTATCTCTTCAATTATTTTTGACTCTTCAATTATCTTAAGAGAAGTAAAGTTCTCAAGAATTAGAAGTGATATATATTACCTTTTTAACCATACAATGTGTTGATCTTGACCAATATCTGCTTTGTTTTCTTTGTTTTATGCTTCCCCTTTTTCATTTACCTTTTTAATGCATCTCTTGAGTCATGTATTTGATGATTGAATTCTGTTTAGTTCTGGTCTTTTTGTCCTGAAATTCTGGAAGTCATCTATTCTGTTGAATCTGTCCATTTGCTCTTCCCAAACCCTCTCCCTCCACTACATAGAACCCCTCTCTTTCCTCTAAGTTCAATTAAAACACCACAAGAAGTCTTATTTTCCATCCCCCAACCCTTCTCTCCACCATTTTACAGACTTTTAGAGTGACTTTAAGATAACCAACTAGTTTTTAATCTACTGAAAATAATCTTGAAAAGCATGTAAACTTCTCACCTCCCAAAAAGGTTCCTCCGTAACTTTGTTCCTAAGCAACCATGTGTTAACTATTTTGCATTTGTAGAATTTATGTTTATTGGCCTCATACTTTTACTAATGTTTATGATTGCCCCCCTTAGAATACAAGCTCCTTTAGGGCCATGACTGCTTAATTTTGGATCCTGTATCCCCTATATCCAACACAGTGTCTTATAAATGGTATGAAAAACATTTTTTTTGATTATCAGATAGAGGTTTTTACTCCTAGATGAGAGCAAACACATATTTAATACCATTTATTCTTCTGTCTTTACCCTCTTAAGCTGAGAATGAATATCTGAATGCAATCCTGGAGATCATTACATCTTTATAAGAGCAGCAAGAATACAGCTATTGCTACCATTCAGAAAACAAGTCATGAATTCTTTGCTTTCTCCTTATCTCTCTCTCTAAACCCATTTCTTCAAAGGTCTTGAAAGAGCCTTAGCATAGGAAAAGAGGAACCAGAATAATGCTGTATAACATATGGATGACTTCGAAAAAATTCTTCCATTTGAACTTCATTTGAAATTAATTTAATCACCACAAGATAGGTGACATTTAAGGCATAGATCTGGAAAAGGGAAGAATTATATGGTGCTTCTGTTTGGGTAGTGCTATGTAAAAGAAGTCCTAGCATAGTGTGAGGTAAAGAGAGATGACTAAGATTCTTATCCAGAAAAATTGATGCCTGAAGCCAAGAGCATATTCTAGGCAGGAGCCACAAGCTACTTCTCCCCTTTCTCCTACGCAGCCCTTCTTATCCATTTTTGTCTCCTATCTTAGAGTCATCCTCCAATCCCATGTGAAATAGAATTCTCTTTTCCAAATAAAAATGTATCTGTGCCTGAGGCTTTTAGTGATTTCCTGAAAAGAGTGTGGCATTTAAAGTCAAAACATTTGCTGTTTCTCTCTACCAAAATGGAAAAGGTCAAGAAAAGATGGAATGATTCAGCTATCCTAACTGCTTGCTATTTTTTACATAGGGCATTTCATCTCCTATGTCTGTATATTTGCACTGACTGACCACTGTACTTAAAATACTTGATATATTCACCATGGCTTCCTGTATTCCCTGACTTCCTTCAATAATCAGCTAAAAATCCAGATTCTTCAGGAACCTTTACTGACTATTCTCCAAGGTTTCCCTCTTTTCTCTTCCCTCCTCATCCCTGCCTCTCTCATTTCTTGCTAGTTGAGTTAATAGCTCCCTAGTCACCCAGACTATTCATAGTTATATCCATATCTATATCTCAATATCTCTATCTATATCTATCTACATCTTTATCTATATCTATATTTATATATATCTATGTATATACTCACATACATATCTATACTATATATATATATATATATATATATGGAAATGGAATGCCTTTTCTTATCTCATCTTTGAGTCATGCTAATTCATATAATTTTGTTATGCATACTTTTGACTTTTTATATAGTTATTTTTCCATTTACATTTTTGCAGTATTTTCTTGCCAAGATTTACTTCACTCTCTTTTAGTTCATATAGGTCATTCCATGCATCTCTTTATTCATCACATTTTTAATTTTTTACAGCTCAGTAATAATCTGCTATTTCCATGGATGTACCACAATTTAAAAGTGCTGGAAAAATGGAAAACAGTTTGGGAAATTTTTGGTTTAGACCAACACCTTGTACCATATTCCACAATATATTATTAGAGAGTGTATGGCCTTAATAATAAAGATCATAAAAGAAAATAGAAGAAAATCAGATCATGAACTTCTCACAGATGTGGATAAGCAATGTATTAAGTAAATGGAGACAAGAAATAATTACAAAAGGTGAAATAGATAATTCTGATTCCATGGCACTGAAAAGTTTTAGCAAAGGCAAAATTAATGCAACTAAGAAGAGAAGTGATTGTAAAGGGAAAAATGTATCACATTTTTCTGATAATTAATATGTATGTATATGTGCATATGTATACATGTATATGCATACATAAAATTAAAAATCATATCTCTATAGCTGAGTAGTCATATAGAAAAAGAAGAGTTCTGAAAAAAGGAATCTACTAACAATCAATTAAAATAAAACGTCAAACCATTCATAAGAAGGGAAATACAAATTAAAAAAAAACATAAGGTTTTGTCTTTGTGGTTCACTTGTGCCCAACTCTTCATTATCCTGCAAATTGTTGGAGATGAAAAAAGATGAATGTTCATAAAGTTGCAAGAAGATAGGCATACTAATATATTGTTGGTGGAACTATCAATCAATAGAACCATTTTGGATAGGAATTTGGAATTCTTCAAATAAATTGACTGAAATATTCACACCTTTTGACTCAGAGATTACATTACTAGGTTTAGACCACAAATTAGTCATTGATAAAAATAACATGCTTATTTAAACTAAATTATTTATAGCAATACTATAATAAAGAAAAAGTTGATAAATGTTTATTGATGTACTGACAGACCCAAAGAAAAGATGGATTTGGTGAGCCATTTTTTCATGATTGTTTATGTATGACTGACTCAAGATTAAAAACTAGAAAAAGGTGACATGCAGTTTAGAAGTATAATAAAGGAAAGCATTCCCAAGTTCTTTAGCTTATCTTCAGGACTTTGTTCATTTAAAAAATAATAATCATTTAACTTACTGCATAATCCATTTTTACAGGGAATTATCTGTCTCTATGAAGGTCACCTTGCTACAGCAAAGCAGGTAATTATATAAGTACAGACAAGGGGAGAAAGAATGAGGTAGGCAGTATAGTTTACATGTAAATGATATAATCCTTAAAAAAAACAACTTTTGAAATCTTCCAATTTAATACTTATAGTCTTTTTTGAAAACTGTCAGAGCCATAAGGTTCTTTCCTTTTCTTAACTACCCCACCACCAACTATAAATGTGAATAAAGGCCTTTTACAGTCTCCTGGGATTTCAAAGAGATTGGTGCCAGTGCTTGGAAGAGGAGAGGATCTTTAATTGAAAACTGAATGAAGACCAGTTCAAATAAAAATATACACATTAAAAAATAAAATAAACTAACAAGAAAAATCTCCATACTTAAAATGAAGATATCAAAATAATCCTGAATACTCAACTTATAAATTTTGTAAGTTGAGAATCTTTAGATTTTTAATAGATGTTGCTGTATCAAATAATATAATACCTTAACTTCATGGACTGAAAAAATTATCAAACATAGAGACCTAATTGTCAAGGTCAAAATCATATAGGATCAGGATAAAGTATGTGTTGTTTCTTACTTTGCTATCTACTGTTAGAATTATCCCAAGGAAGCTTTCAGTGAGTCCATAAAAGCTGTGCTTATATCTTCAATCTTTTATTTGAATTTTGATATGTACTGATTATTATGATTATGTATTGATTATTATGAAAATGAATCCTATGAAATTGCTGTATTATTTGAATACAGCCTTTTCATTGGACTGGTCAAAATTGCCATATTTTTAATAGCCACAATTTCATGCAGTGCAGATATATATATATATATATATATATGCAAATACTTCATGGGATTCAGTATATACATTGACAATAGTCTATGAAACTTTAAATATAAAAAAATAGTAGGATAGTTACTTGTTCCACATCCATTTCCATTTGAACAGCACTGACATGGAAAGAATTATTTTCAATGATGATGATGATGATGATGATGATGATGAGCTGTCTTTCCTAAATACCATTTAAATGTAATTTCTTCTTTAATTCAGAAGTTACACTTAGTTAAATTTGAGTTAAAGAAATTTAAAAAACTTTATTCTTCATTTAATGTTCAGAAATCACATTAAGTTATATAACTACATCAAAAATATATCAAACAGGGGCAGCTAGGTGGTGCAGTGGATAGAGCAGCAGCCATGGAATTAGGAGGACCTGAGTTCAAATTCAGCCTTGGATGTTTAATAATTACCTAGCTGTGTGATCTTCAGCAAGTCACTTAACTCCATTGCTTTGCAAAAAAAATCAAAAAGAACAAAAAACTAAAAAACTATATATATATATATATATATATATATATATATATATATATATGAAACAAATTGTTCATTTTCTGGATTTTTCATGATATCAAAATATCATTTGAGTTTGATAAATATAAAAGTATTTCATGTGCACCCAAATAGACATAGCAATTAAAGGTGCCAAATTTAATGCAGAGTTCAAATTGAACCACAGTTCATAGTTTGGTACCCTCCTGGCATGACCCATTGAGACTAAAGGAAAAGGCTATTGATGACACATTAAGATACATACTAAAATTCTGAAACCAAGGTTTAATGAGAATAACATTGTTAAGTCAATGATATTTATACAATACTAGTTTTATAATAAAGCATTTTGAATCTGTAAAATGGATTTGTATAATAGTAAATTTAGAAGTATCCCAACAAACATCCAACAATATTAATGAAACAAAGGCCATCATCCTAATGTATGCCTAGAAAGATAAGTGCTTCCTCACAAAAAAATGAAAACTGATAAATATTCTTAGACCATATTATATTAGGTTAAAAATTAACAACAAAAAATAATGGGGATATAGTTGGAATGAACAGATATTACTTGACCCAAACATAATAAGCACATGCCATTAGATTTACTGATTTTAACTGAAAGTGATGAAATTGATAAGATCTAAAAAGGCAATTACATTGATATACCTTGGGTGACATTGACATGAACTCAACCAATAGTAGATCAACATAGAAGCTTCAAATAAATAGCTCTCATAGATATTTGTATATAGAAATAGAGAGGTTTATGATAGTAATCTAATTCAGAATCAGTTCTTTTCCATTACCATCACTGAAGTCTTATTTTTAAGTTTAGACTTATCAATCTCTCTCTCTCTCTCTCTCTCTCTCTCTCAATATATATATATATATATATATATATATATATATATAATACAATGAAATAATAAGAATCTATTCAGCATACTATCCTAAAAATGTATGCTTCTCAAAACAAAACCTGGTAGTTCAAATTAAACATCTGAAATTCTATTTCAGAAAGCAATAGATAACTAATTCCCACACTATAAGTAGAGATCTCAAAATACAAATGAAAATTCAGTCAATAAAGCATGTGATAACTAGAGCATTCTCACATACAAAGTAATTTTCCACAAATAATATCGATCCCTAAGAATTTAAGATGTTCTCATTGGGACAGAACCAATGATTTCACTAGAATAGCAAGCCCTGGTGAGAAACTTCCATAGCCCATGAAATCAGTACCTTTTCTGTAGTATGTCATATTAGACAGTTCCTTAAAAACATGGAAAGGTTTAATGACTTCCTCAGGGTCATAAAATGAGTATGGGTCAGATGCAGAATTTGAACCCATATCTTCTTAGGTTTTAGGCAAGCTTTCTGTCTACTGTACCACACTGCCTTTTATCATTATTCTCAATGCTATTAATCTCCAAGCTATGTGGAGTGAAAAGTTTTCAAAATATGAAACCTTGTGGGAGAAATAAAAACCATGACAGAACAGTCCAATAATCATTTTCACTACTAGAGTTATCCTGAAAACACATTCAATGAGTCTACAGAATAGGAGCCGACTCTTTTATTAAATTACAAAAAGCAATTAATTTATCCAGTCATGCAATAGATCACAGAATATTAAGGATCCATGCCCATCCCAAATCAATATCTTCTTGGAATAGAGTGGGTGGGGGAGTCATTCCAGGAGGTTTTATCTGTCCATTCTTTGTTCCAGGTCTCCTAACTCCTGAGTTTTGTGGTTATGCATTTCTCAACCCACCCCACACAGAAAAAAAGTACTTCAGAGATTAAAAATATAGCTTGCATTATCTACTTCACAGACTATAAACATTTGAGCTGCCGCTAAACATACAGGAAGCAGGATAGATGGAGTACTTCTTTTTTACTCTAAGCAGCTGCAGAAAGGGAAATGTTTCAGGAGAATATCACTCACCCTAACCTGCTTCATTCAAGTGGTTCCAAGTAACTGGGGAGGTGCTAATCAAACAGTGAGCCAGAATTCTCCCACATGCCAACTAGAGTGTTACCACCCAGCTCTGAATGAGAACAGGATTGCTGTCATCTGTGGGCAACTGTTCTACTAAGTAAATGGAAAAGCTGTAGGAACTGCCTGCAATGTGTTCCCTCATTCATTTATTCAACAAGCATTTATTGACCATCTGCCGCTGGGGACTAGTCCTTGTCATAAATACAAAAGGAGCAAAAGCCCAGCTTCTTGCCTCAAGGAACTTATCAACAACAAACTTCCCCATCAAAATAATGTGGAATGGAATGATCTGCTCTGCCTAGTCTTTAACCAAAATAAATTCACAGTTTGCCTTTGCAAACAAACCGTCAAAGGCTTCAGATTTGTCTCTGGGCTTGTGTCAGGTGCTAGGAAGCTGTGGGGCTCAGAAGAGGAGACAGAAGCAGGTGTTGCTTCTTGTGTTGAATGTGCTCCTCATCTCCCTTCTCTAACACCCCTCCTATTTGACTGAAGCTGGAAAGAGGATCTCATGATTGTGATTCTGGGGAAGGGATTGAAGGGTAGCAAGGGAGTAGCCTTGGGCATTGTGGTTGTTGGAAAGAATCCTGGTGCTTTGAGTATGAAATGGAAGGCGGTAAGCAAATGAAGAGTAGTGTCTTTTGATTATCCTGTCTTGTGCATTGTTTCTTCCTAATTTCTTTCTGCTTCCCTGCTCTCCTCTCAAAACTGCCAACACTTTGGTGAAAACCGTCATCACCTCATGACTAGGACTACAGCAATAGCTTGTTGGCTGGTCCCCCTGCTGAAAGGAACCCTCAAAAAGGACCATCTAATCCAACTACATAATTTTCTAGATCACAGGTCTAAATAGTTTGAGTGACTGGCCCAAAGTCAGTCTGGTTCAAACTTTGGTACCTATTTCAAATGCAGGATTGTTTCCATTTGTGCACCAGTTTTTTGTAAATCCAGGCATATTTTTAAATGTAGCAGACTTTTTTGCTTAAAGGAATCACAATTTGAATTCTGTTTGGGGAAAAAATGAAAATAACTTGGTCTGCTTTGTGAATTAAGAGTTTTTTTCTTGATTATGTTGGGTGTTCTTAGAGCATACAGGAGAATGGTGGAATTCAGATGAGATAATAGATGTAAAACACTTTATAAAATTTACCATTCTATAGACATGCCAGATATTATTATTATTAGCCTACAGTTAGTAGGACTGTAGAGGTCTGGTGATGATATAATTTCCTGAGCCTTTTACTGTACTCCTACTGAGTTCTGGAAGTTAGGGGAAGCAATATATGGACATGCTTTTAAATTTAATCTGCATTATTCTTTTTTGGGGGGAGGCTTTACAAGGCAATGGGGATAAGTGACTTTCCCAAGGTCACACAGCTAGGTAGTTATTAAGTGTTTGAAGTCAGATTTGAACTCAGGTCCTCCTGACTCAGGGGTCAGTGTACCATCTATCTGCCCCTTAACCTGCATTATTCTTAACATTTAGATTTACACAACCACCAAAACAATAAATCAAACCTTGATTTATAGAGATTGATTATTTCTAAGTTTCCAATGCTAACACTGAAAATTCAATAATAATGTCTTGCAAGCAAGCAAGCTAGAGCTGGCTCCAGCACATCCCTGTTATCAAATAACACTCAGGCTTTAATAACAACTCTACCTCTAGTTTTATTGTGCTTTATAAAGGATATTTCATACTTTATTTCATGTAATGTTTTCTATCCTATTCACTGAAGAGCATCTTCCACAATATTATATGTGCACTGTGCAGAGTAGTTTGCACAATGATTGAGTCTCAATATCCAGAAAGGTAAGTTCACCTACTTGCTTAGGGAATTTCATATTAAGAAACTGCTCCAATGTCTTTTTCTTCTTATGAATTTGGCCACAGGCCATGATTTCACTGCATATGGATTTTCCTTTTGGGCATACTGTTTCATCAGACTATGACCTACAAAAGTCAGTGACTACCACAAATTGTGATATGCTTGTTCATCCTCTTAAAAGTGTTCCCTGAGGACAGATAGTATTCCTACTATCCTACAAAAACCTTCCATCTATTATAAAACCTGCTCTTCTGCAAAAATAGGACTTATGGTAATTTGAGATAATAAATGGAGTGATCTGGGGGTCTGAGGATGTGGTGTTGTAAAGTCTAGGGACCGACCTGGGTTCAAAAACTACCTCATTTCTTGTTATACCGTTATTGGTTGGAACAAATTAGTCGTGTCTCAGGTCTTCAGTTTCCTCATTGCAAAAATGGGAATGATAGTAACACATACACAGGTCCCTCTTAGGGGTGTGAGGAAAGTGTGCTGTAGCTTTTTTTCTTTTAATCAGATGTTATTTCATTGCTTTAAGCATCCTTTGTTGAGAACACTCCCACCAAGACAGATCAACAATTGTTCTGTACCACAGAAAGCAACCTACAACATCAAAAAGTTAAATATCTTGCCCAGGATCACCTAGCCATAGACTCATAGATTTAGAAGTGACCGAGACCTCTGAGGCAATCTAGTCCATCTTCCTGGTTTTAGAGGTAATGTCAAGTGACTTCACAAAGTGTACACAATAGATAGTATCATGGTGAGGACTTTAACCCAATTCCTCTGATAACATTAACTTTTCCCAGGTATTTCTTACTCCATGGAGAATTCTCTATTACTTCCACCCATAACTGCCCCTTTGTGTTAATTATCCTGAAATTGGTGAACATTTATTCTTTGATCATGACTTACTATCTTATTGAGTTACATAGTAATTCTTGAACAAAATTTCCATTGAAAAAAATGGCTCTAAAAGATAATGAAAACACAAATTCTTAAGATTGCAGTAGTCATTTATTTATTTTATTTTTAGGTTTTTGCAAGGCAAACAGGGTTAAGTGATTTGCCCAAGGCCACACAGCTAGGTAATTATTAAGTGTCTGAGACCAGATTTGAACCCAGGTACTCCTGACTCTAAGGCTGGTGCTTTATCCACTACGCCACCTAGCTGCCCCGCAGTAGTCATTTATTATTATAAATTTAACCAATAAGTATAACATTTTATGATTAAAAGCAACAGTACTCAATAAGTCAGTGACAAATTCCCCTTCCACCCCTTTTTAAGTGAGTACATGGTGTTCTTTAGTATGATGACACAGAATTGTCAAACCCCTATTAAGGTAAGAGAGGAATGGAAAGAGTGTTGGATTTAGGAATTCAAGGAATTTGGTTCAAATACTACCTTTTTTGAATTCTTGGGCCTGTCATAAACTTTCTAGGTCTTAGTTGGATGAAATAATCAATGAATCTGAGGTATTTGGATAAAATCATCTATGGATTACTCTAAACTTGCATTCCTCAAACTGAAAGAAAAGCTAAAAACAACTGGAGAGTTTCAATGAAAATGAGATCCTATGTTGAAAAGGATTATAATACTTAGAGGTTGAAAGTCCCATCATCATACTTTTTTCACATGTTTAATTCCCAGTGAAACGTGAAGAATGGACAGCTGGATTCCTCCTCCAGGTGGGTTGCTTCACAAATTGTTTACATCTTTCTTCCCTTTCAGATATTGCCAAAGCTCACTTGCAGTAAACCTAACAAATTCCGGCTGCATTTTTTTTCCCTCTGTGAACTAGAATGACTCCCACTGTTCACTCTGACACTATCCTAACATACATAACCTATAGATAATTTGTATTTAGATAACATCTAAATTGCCAAATGTCAGGGGAAACTCTAAAGTTTAATATTTCAAGGATACCGATACTAGCCAGTTCCCATGAACCACTTTGTTGTGATATTTCCTCATTCTGTAGCCAACCTGGTGGTCAGTCTGCTCAAACTGAGCTGGGCTCTTCCTCAGTCCAGGGATATAATCTCCTTTGTCATTTCTAGCTTGTTAAGACCTATACTGTCAGCTTGTACTTTGATGACAATAGCATTTAGGAAGTCTGTATCACCTTCACAGTTTAATGAGATGTCTGAATAGAATATTTGTGGAAGTTTAAGAGCTTAATGACTTATTTTTTTTGTCAGACACCTGAGATGTTAGATATGAGGAGATATTTCAATTGGCCGTTAATTTTTAAACATTTTTATTTATTTATTTGACAGAACAAATCTTATCACATTGGACTGGAAAGAAGGTCTAGGTTCTAAAGAAGATATCTTTTGCTGTAAAAGTCTTCTCATTTTGGGAAAGTCACTCTTTGAACCTCAGTGTTCTCAACTGTAAAATTATATATAATAATAAAAGTTTTTATATATACTCTCAGACTTGCAAAATATTTGACTTGTATTATCCCCTTTTATTCTCACAGCGGTATACTATTTTAATCTCTATTTTTATAAAGGGAATATGAGTGATGAGAGAAAATCAAATTGAAGTCTTCTTAATTTTAAATCCAGTGCTCTATTCACTATGATGATATGCTGTCTCAGTAGAGTGGAAGCTACATGAGAGCAACAAACAAAGTTTTACTATCTTACCTTGTCTCCTTGTCTCTAGGAAGGTGCTTTTCATTTAATGAATGGTTATTGAATAAAAAAAGAAATTTCTGCCATACCTTATTGTTGTCAAAATAAAAGGATATGGTAAATATGAAAATGTTTTATAAATTAAGCCATACAACCATGAAGGATTAATCCTCATCAATATCTGCCAATTAGAAGATAGGCTAATCATCAAATGCCATCTTAGTTGTACTTCACCCTTCTCAATAAGGTCATAGAGTTTATAAAGATTTGCAAAACTTTTATAAATGGAGGAAAAGGACTATGTCAGGCAAAAATGGTAAGAAGGTCATTTTGATTCAACTTAACAAATATTAAATAAGATCTTACATTATTCAATGATTAGGCCATGTACTAAGGCCAACATGAAGCTAAATAACATTCTTAATTTTTTTCCTTTAGGGATCTTATGATGTAGCAATGTAAATAAAATATACACAAAAATAAAAATACTGTGAAAAGATAAGAAAGGAAAGAAAAGATGTGTTTGGAATTTCTAGGAAAGAAAGAATTATTTTTATCTTGGGAGAATAAAGAATTTCTTCTTGGAGGAGATGGTATCTGAAATTATTGTTGGAAGACAGCCAAAATTTCAGCCACCTTTGAGCAGATAGGTAGGACAATCCAAATGTAGGGAAGATGTATATCCAAAAGCACAGAGGTAAGAAAGATAAAATGATAACATGGTGAATATTGATAATATGATATGACTAGACTATAGAGTACTTAGAGCAGAGTAGAGTGAGTAGTCTTACAAGATAAATTTGAGACATTTTCTGGAAGGCTTTAGATGCTAGACTAAAGAGTGTATTTTATGTGGTAGGCTATAGAAAACTGGGCACTTAGGTGACAAAGCAGATAAAGTGCCAATTCTAGAATCTGAAAGGCTCCTCTTCCTGAAGTCAAATTCAGCTTTAGACATTTAGCAGTTGTGTGACCCATGGCAAGTCACTTCACCCAGTTTACCTCATTGTCTTCATCTGTAAAATGAGTTGCAGAAGGACATGGCAAACCACTCTAGTATCTTTGTCAAGAAAACCCCAAATGAGTCATGAAAAGTTGGCCACAACTAAAAAATGACTGAATAGGAGGAAGCCACTGAATATTCTGAAGCAGCAAAGTAACATGATCTCATCTGTTCATTATTTAGGATTACTAAGCATTCCTATGTAGGATGAATTGAGGTTTGTGAACTTTTAAAAAATATTTTGCTAATTGACTTTTTATATATTTTCCTTTATGGTCCTATGTATTTTATTTTATCCATTTAAAATAAATATTCTGAAAAGGAATCAATAAGTATCCCTGCCAAAGACTGCCAAAGAAAAGTTAGGAACACTTTGGACTAGAGAGTAGTGTCTGGAACACTAGTTAGCATAGTCCAGAGGAGACAGAAGATTTAACTCTGGAAGAAATCATAGAAATCACATAACCAAACTTGCATTTTTACTTATGAGGAAACAGGTTTTGAAAAGGGAAATGATGTGCTCAAATTCACCACAGTAAGAAGACCTTCTGTCCATGGTACTATGGGATGGGGGGGCACTTACCTGACTAGGTTCATCAGACCCTAAGTTAAGGTCTTTACTGACCCATTCTCCCCATCCCCCACTCTGGCCCCAAAGGGAAAAAGGTGCTTGGCATTTATTGTCTTCTCCTCACACATCACTTTCAAAGACAATGGTAACAAGGAAAATCAATCTCATTTTACAGATGGAGAAACTGGAACTGCAATCTTTCCACTTGACTGTGCTGACGCATCAGCAATGCTTAATGGTTCCATGTCTCACTCTACTCCCACAGTGTGGTTTCTTCTATTTTACAGAAGCCAAAAGGTCAAGTCACAAATAAGTAGAGAAGAGACAAGGAAAGAGAGATATTTTTAAAAGAAAATAAAAAGGGAGGTAAATAAAGAGGGGGGAATGAAATATTATAAAGGGAGAAAAAGAAATGAATAAGAAAATGGGTAAAAAGAAAATAGGAGAATGAGAGAATAAAAGTTTGCAATAGGAAAAGAGAAAAAAGATAAAGTAGCTGAGAACAAGAGAAAATCAAGGATTTTTTTACAACAAAGGAAAAGGAAAAAATTAGATAAAAGGGAAAGGATTGAGGGGGAGGGAAGGAGAAAATGTTGCTAGACATCTGATTACTTTTTTCTCATTTCACAGTCCCAAAGAACACTCATCCTTCTTCTAAAAGGCTAACTGTGGAAGTTCCTGAATCACAAAGTATGAGTAAATTAGATGGGGAGCTTTTTCACCCCCCCCCCCTTTCTGAATTTCCAGGCTCCATCAAACTGCAGGTGTATAATATCTAAGTTCCTGGTCAAGACATCAAATCCTCATTAAGCCTGAGTGTAATGGACTACATCACCAATAATGGTGACATTATTATCCTTCTTTAAATAGGAAGGCAAGTAAGCAATGATGCTATCCATAGAAATCCTGCTCTCCCTTGGAAAAGCCAAAGTGACCATCAGTACCATAGATTTTGATTATGCCATTGTGTGTGACATTTCTGAGTTTTCACTTTCCATCACTACATCTGAGCCTCCGAATGACCTCAGAAATGTGGGTATTCTCTTTCCATTTGACAGATGAAGAAACTGAGGCTAAGTGAGACTCATATACTTATACTTATATTCTTCAATTTTGCAAAGTTCTTGGATTTTATCATGCTACCTTCACCAATACAGATAGCATTCCTTTTAATAAGACTAATTGAAGTCTTTAATAAGACTAGTTGAACCTCCCTTCCTTCCTTACAGGTGTTTTTAGGGGCCACTGCATACACTATTGATTTGAACAGATATTTTTGTTAGTTTTGCCCTCTTTATTTTTGATTTCTTGCTAAAATTTTTTTAAAAAATGCTCCATAAACGGAGGAAGGAGAGTAGTAGGTTATATCAAGATGATGAAAACAAAATATTTTTAAAATTAAAAATATGTAAAACCAAATAGAAAATATACAAGTCAAGTGTTTTTCTATCATCAATCCTATGAGCCAGGTACAGGCAGGTATCATTATTATTATTATTATTATTATTATTATTATTATTATTATTATTATTATTACTACTACTATTTTACTGAGGAGGGAATTGAAGACAAGAGAAATAAAATACCTTGCCCTGGATCACATGGCTAGTAAGTATGCTACTTGAGATGAACCTAGGGTCTTCTGTTGACAGAATAAATTCTTCATCTTGTGGCTAATCTTCTGCTGAGGAGCCTCTGTAAACCTGGCTAGATTACTCTTTGTTTGACAGATATAATATATCTCCAAGTCTATAGGAGAAGTCTTTTCAGATTGGGAAGATCTGTTAGAGCTTGGGTTTTAATTCTGTAGGCCACCAGAACTCACTTTATTAGAGTGAGGAGGATCATAGGAGGACTTTTGCATGTTTGATATGTAACAAAAAATATCCTGACCCAGGATTAATTATAAGGACCTCAGAATGGATTCCATTTGAAAATCTGTATAGAATTTTTAATGATCCTAAGTTGCTCACTGCTGTGAAAGGCCATCCTTTTTTTTAATGCCTATATATTTTTCCAATAAAATGTCACTAAAGAAAACAAAGCAGAGAAAGCAGCTAGCCAGACCAAGTATAAATAGAGAACATTCATGCTAGAGACAGGCAGCAAAATCATGTTGGTTTTGTGGGATCAATTCCTAAAGTATTTGAATGGAATGGGAAAGTACCAAGGGGGGGGGAGGTAGAAATGTTAGTCCTTATTAATATTGCAATTAAAAATGGAATGGAAAGGGTGACATGGAGAACACTAGATATTACTAATTTACATATATATATATATATATATATATCCCCCTTAATTTAATATTTTGTGAGAATAACATATGTAGAGAGAGTCAGTGTATCCTCAATGAGGGCAGTTCAATGGCATTGTGGACAAAATACCCAGTCTGGAATCAGAAAGATTCATATTCCTGAATTCAAATCTGATCTCAGTTACTTAGTAGTGGTGTAACCCTAGGCAAACCATTTAACTCTGCCTCAGTTTCTTTATTTATAAAATGAGTTGGAAATGGAAATACCAAACCACTCTAGTATCTTGGTCAAGAAAACCCTAAATGGGGTCATGAAGAGTTAAACATTATTGAAAGCAAATGACTGAACAACAAGAAATCCTCAATGAGACTATGAAGGAACAATGAGATTTTTGTAACTGATAATCCACAGAAGACTTTATCTTTAAAATAATAACATTGACTGAAAGATGTTGATTCCAATAATTTTTCTAATTATCTTGCTTAAACATTTGATTGATAAGGTAAAATGTCACCTTAAAAGCTATCTTCCAAGAAACTTCTTTTCAATAAAATAAGATAAACCAAGTTTTGTCCATGAGAGAACCTTGTTCAAGGGTATTCCAATCATTAATATCCAATAAGGGATAATGCAGGGAGTTATATGCTCATTAAATTTGCTCATATAACCATGAAAATATGGCAGAATCCCAGTTGGAGAGGCATTTGCCATGGATGGTGAGGTCCTGCTAGAGGTGTTTATAGATGTCAACATGTGTTTTCATTAAACCAAGATAATTCATTGAAGAGACTCTTTGAGGTGATCTGTAACTATTCAAAAGAATTAGGTTGAAACATCTATAGAAAAAAATGAAATGAATGGATTTTGATCAAAAATATATAGAGACCACATATTATATTTACCTTACACAATGGAAATGGACAATTGAATAGAGAGTAGACTATTACTTCAAAGAAATTAAAAATTCCCTTTAGTGATTTTAAAATTCTCCTGGAATCAAAGACCCATCTATTTGATATCAATATCCTACCAAGATTGTTTTTGACTGCAAGTCATGAACAACTATAGGTTTTGAAGAATTAACAATAAACATCATAGAGAGTTTGAGCATATTGTCCATCAAATCTAAGGGCCTCTAAAGAAGAAAGAGAATAAATAATGACATCAAGAAAGAATTTGTTTGAAAGAAAAAGATCTATGATAAAAATGTGAGTTGGATATGTGGCAAGAATGAAAGACAAGGGGCAGTTAAGTGGCACAGTAGAGTCAGGAGGACCTGAGTTCAAATCTGACCTCAATAATGATCTAGCTGGGTGATCTTGGACAAGTCACTTAACCCCATTGCATTGCAAAAAACAAAAAAAGAAAGATAAATTGTTCCACTGACATCTTCAAAATGTCAGAAGAAGGGAAAGAAGAATACCAGCATAATGGATTTGGTGAGAGTATGGATAAGAGCTATACAAGATAGGTAGGCATGGAAATTTCAGTTGAGATATTATTGAGATAGTATTAATATTATGAGGATCATCTATATGAATTGGACATAGATTTGAATGTTATTCTCCCAGTTGATACTATACTCCTTCAAATCATGAAATATTATGAATAGAAGAACCACAGCTATAAATGATCCAAAGGACAATGGGAAGATTCATGGTAAGTATAAAGAGGTAACAAATAATTTATCAATCATGACTTGCTTGAAGAAAGTAGGTTGAAAGACATTATCATGAACATATCTTACTCTAAAATCTTGGTAGCCAGTCATGGAACAAGAGTGACATGATAACTGATGGATAGACCCATCAAATATTAAAAGGATGAATGGAAGGCATCCAAAAATAAGTAGATTCTCTATATAGGGTTTATTGAAAGAAATGGGACAAGATGAGAGAACATGAATGGTTTGTGATCAGCAGACGTAGAGGGAAATAGAAAAGCTCAGAGGATCATAATACCATTAATTTAAATTGGAAAGTATATTTGAGACCATATAGTGTAACTCTTTCCATTTATAGATGAAAAAACCTGAGGTTCAGAGACATTAGCCACTTCTTGACTAAATTCACAAAATAGTAGGTGTCAAAACTAGGACTTGAAATAAGGTCAATCTCACAATTTTTTCCATTACATTTAATGGATAGGATTTAAGAGATGTAAGAGAATTTTGAGAACATTTAGGTTAGTCTCTCATTTGACAGATAAGGAAACTGAATCCCAGAGAACTAAAGTTCAAGATCACACATGGAATAAGGAGGAGTGGTGTTCAAATCCACAAACTGTGACTGATGAAATATTGAAATAAGAACAGACAAAAAAAATCCTTGAGAACATTCTCTGAATTTCATTGTATTCAAAACTCTGACTCATTCCAAATAGCATCACCCATGAGCTAATACTAATATCCATCTTTTTTCCCCACTTAAAGCATATCAGAAAAATCAAAGCGAATATATTCAGTTTTAGCTCTTTCTAACTGCATTTTGAACCCTTAATAATGAGGATGTAAATGAGTTTGAAAAAGAGTTAAATTGTTCTAAGATAAGGTTTTTTCTATATCATAAATCCTTGACACACAGCTCCTCAGAGTCAAGTGCTGCTACCCAAAAGGAAGACCTCTCCTTCCAAACTATAGTATGGCCTAAACAATCTCAGACTTCCTAGAATAAGTAATGGAACTTTCCTTTCAAAAGTGAAATTCTAATTTCACCTTTGTGAAACTAGTTTCTAATATAGTTGGTCCATGGCTCATGATGGCTTCATTGTATGCCTCTCTGTCTTCCCCCTTCACACAGCAAACAATTTGGACAACATTGCTATCTTCCAAAAAAGTAACAATAGATGAAACTTTTCAATATTCCAAAATAATATTTTATAATTATATATATTATATATATAGTCTCCTCTCTCTCTCTCTCTCTCTCTCTCTCTCTCTCTCTATATATATATATATATATATATATGTTCATTGCACTTTATCTTCATTTCTATTTATTCTTCTGATAACAAGGAGTAATAATTTTGAGAACTTGTCAACACAATCAAATCGAGACAGCCAGAGGCAGATTCAATTCTGGGGAAATACAGAAAAGACCCATTATCATGGAAACACCAAATTTACATTTTTGCTCTACTAATACATAATACCAAGCAAGCTAATGCAATTCCCTCAAAGAAACCTTTTATATCTAATGACAAGGGATATGTGCCTCCAGGGTAGTTAGATTATATATTTTTCATCACCCATCTGAAATGGCCCCTCTCTTTTTTGGGCTTTCAGGGTTCTTGGGTAGAAAGAAGACTCATTTTTAAGGTAAGCAAGGCAATTGTGGGAGCCACACAGAGGAGACTGATCTATTGTGATATGTTTGCTTCAGTTCCTAAAGGTAAAGTTCCTAAATGGGTTTATGTCATAGCAGGACTGTGCTGAATTGTGGCATGTTTGAGGTGGTGAGCATCCTAGTGAATACAGGAACACACGCATCCATCCTTCTTCAACCTGGGACTGATAAATCCCAGAACCTGCAGGTCACGTGTACTTCAGTATGTTACTCCAAGGCTTGCCGAGCCAGCTCTTTAATCATCTTGGTATTAAAAATGGATCCTGAAAAGCATTCCCAAAGGGAAAGCATTGTATACATTTCTCTCATTTCTTTGAAGAAAGTAATATCATTATTGTAACCAGTCCCTCCCAAACAGCCAAGGCAAATGAGTGTGGAGGTTGGTGGGGGGAGGGGGAAGGGCAGCCACACAGACTCAAGCAGTTCTAGACTTGAGCAGACTATCAACAGCTGCAAGGTTAATTATGGTTTTTTTTCTCCTCCTAAATCTCAGCTTTAGAAATAAAAGATAAGAAATTCTTTAGAGTAATTATAGGCTGCTGAGCCCTTATGGTAATAATAAAGAAAAATATCTGACTGATTTACAGCAGGAAGAGGAGGCAGTGACAGTAGCAATGCAGGTTGGGGGGGGGGGATAATTAAAATCAGCTTTTCCACTATCTTGACTAAGCTGTCAATCAGTCTCTGGAAGAAAAGAAATGCTAATGAAATATTAATATGGTTCTTTAGATTTTATATAACATTCTTTTGTTCCCAGCTACTGTTCCAGTTTGTCAGTCAAAGGGGTCAGGTGCAAAAGGAGGCAAAGACCAGTCTTCTGAAATGTGGGGGTGGAGTGAGGTGGGGGAGGAGTGTTCAGGGATCCATAGGGTTTGGCTACAAAAGAGCCTCAAACCTGACATCATCAAGAGAGCCTTTGCTGACAGCCACCACTTGGCATTGCCTTTTTAGAGAAATCCTAGATATGCTGGCAGGCAATCCAGAGTTGTGGTTTTTAATTTTTCTTTTTTTTTTCTATGCTGACAGACACTGAATGTCAGCAATCATCATGATATAATCAGTGCTGGTTTTATAATATCTCTAAATGGTTTCAAAGTCTTCAGATGCCAGACAGTTTTGAAATCTCAGGGAAATTGTATCTCACAGGTAGTCTTAAGACTAGACAGAGCCCCCACGTTTTTCTTTTTAATCAAATCAATCACTCTGAGTCAGTTTTCCAAGTTAGTGGCAGGGCAAGGAATCTATATATGTTGGGGACAGTGGTAATGGTGCTAATAGATTATGCATATGCATATATGAAGTTATTCTAGAAATTGTGTTCTTAAATAGAATGAGTTATACTATGTAAATAAAGTTTTAGGATATATTTATATACTCCATGACCCAAACGTCTATTTGCATGGACCTCTCCTTATTAATAAAAATTGATTATATTTTTATATATTATATTATATAATTATATTATATATTCTCTATTTTCATGTGAGGTAGAACTGACAAGAACTGAGAGGGAGAGAGATCCTAGTCTTCTGGCTGCTAGCTTTGAGGAAAAAAGATATCCAATTTGAAATTGTTTTTAGGTTCCTGAGGGAAAGAAGCTGACACATAGAGGATCTGGCACCTAGATCATACATTCCCAATTTACTTTACTAGATAAATTGGAGAATTTCTCCTTGGAAATTGAGAGATCTTAAGATTCTCTCTCTTTTGGTTGAGCTATTTCCCAGTGGGAAAGCTCATTCATTCAGGATATTGTCCAGTATGTCCACATCTGTATGATTTCTCTGGTTTCTGTTTGCTCTCAAATGAGCTAAATGAGTTTATTTGCTATTTGCAATGTGTGCTCACTGTGGAATTGACAGTTGTTGGGAAGGTAGCAAAAGCCTTGTATATACTGCTTAAAGAACTCCTTTCTCATTAAAGAATTTCAGTCAGGATCTCAGCTTAAATGTAAAAATGATTTCCAACAGACCAATAATAGAGGAAGGGGCAGCTGATATATTTCTAGTGCAGTAACCTCTTTGAGGAGGTATCCAGCCTTTGGCTCCAACTTCCTAATTCCCCTTCTGGCAGGAATCAATGTGTCCCTTGGAAAACAGTGGTTGCAACAGACTCTAAAGGTATTTATTCACACTTCCTTACAAGCCGTATCTATACAACACAGATACTCATTTAACCTACATTGGTAAAATGCAGAATTCCCTATATACTCATCATCTGAGAGCTTCTGATATAGATTTCTCATTTGTTTCATCAAAAATAAATAAAAGGGATGATTAAGCATAGAGATAAGTTAATGGTTTTTATTTGATAGCCACAAAAATCACCATTTGAAAATATCAAAAGTAACTAAAAGAAGCATAAAGTTAGGGCTGAGGATTACACAACAAATGAATGATCATTAACTTCAGTCATCAAAGTATGCGTGCGAGGAACCAGCATTGTAGAGATTTTGGTAAGAGTACAGGCCTCCAATTTGAGGAACCTGGACTCTAACTCAAGCACTACAACTAATGAATTGTGAAAACAAATCAACTTATCTCACTGAGCTTCTGTATCCTAAAATTAAATATGGTGGATTAGGTGATCTCAAAAACCCCTTCTAGCAAAGACATTCCATGAATGGAAAAGGAAAAAAATAAAAAGAAGAAAAAAACAATGTGGAGAGAAATACTAGATAAGTTCAGAAATAATACAAATTCTTGGAAACATCCTTCTGTTGCCTATGTTTTCAATTTCTTCAGTCAAGCATCAAAGTCTAATTTCACTTCCATTCCATCTTACAACCCATCAAATACTTAAAGATAGTTATCATGTTGCCCTGAGTGTACTCCTCTAAATATTCTGATTTTGTATGCCAAGAGTTTAGGTGCTCACCATTATTTGCCCTTCTCTGGATAGTCTCCATTATTATACCTTGATTCATAAAAACAATATTCAAGATATAATCTGAAAAATTCAAAGCATTTCCTACTTTCCTGCTGACAGAAATAAAAGTCTTCCTTGAAGAAAGATGGTTGTAGAAGTATAAAAGGTATTTTTCTAATATTCCTAAAGGTACTAATTCATATTTCCCCACTCACCCTATCTATTCAGATGCATGTATACCCACATGACCTACATAGGCATATCTCCTTAATTCTGGAAATACTATAGCTCTCTTGAGAAAAAATTGGCATAATAGATAGGGAATCATCTATAAAACTAAGGACATTTGGACTTTCAGTACATACTCCTTAACCCAATAATGCAGAATAACAGCCAATTATACTGATAAATAGAGCTCCCTCAATAGAAGTTTCCTATAACAACAAAAACATAGGTCATGATCGAAAAAGGAAAAAAGCAGGAAAAAAAAAACAATGAATGCAGACCAAGATCACATTAGCTATTTTTGATGCTACATGATGATGTTGACTTAAAATAGAGCTTACAATCATTTAAAATCCTTAATCTTTCTCAGGTAAAATGATGCCTATATATATTTATATATGAAGTTTGTAATTTTGAAATTTTGTTTTGAAACTTGTATTTTGAACCCAAGTATAAGACTTTACATTTATCCCTATTGTTATTATCTTAGATCATCTTTAAATCTACCTTGTATATTTGATCTCCCTTCTAGTTTTATGTTTTCTGAAGTTTTAGCACAGATAGTATTTATCTGTTTATCCATATCGTTGATAAACTATCTGACAACATAGAATCAGACCCAGATCCCTGGATTACTCCAATGGGTAGTTCTTTCTAAGAAAATATTAAATATATAATTACTGTTCTTGGAGTTTGGACATTCAATCAGTTTCAAAACTACATGGTTGTATGATGTAAGTCTAGAACATTTATCTCTCTTTGCCCAAAAGAAATAATATAAGACCAAATCCTTGGATTTTCCTTCATCTTTAAATTTCATGACCTAACTGATGACAACAACAATGACTATATTTGAAAAAGCCATGCACATTATTCTTACCATATCTTGCTTTCCTATGATTTATGAAAAAAAAGTATCTTATAATCTATTCTAGATTTTTGCCAAGAAAAATATTTAATTCTCTGTCCTATTATTATGTATATAACATGACTCCCAAAGTCAATCAGTATGGTAGTAGGGGTTACACATACTTTTCTGTTTCTTAAGAAAAAAATCAGAACATTTGCCCTTTGTAGGGCTCAGGATTCAGTCTATTTTATTGGTAAGGGTAAGTCCTGGATTAAAAAACTCCTACTAATTCAGGTCAACATCTTTTTTTGGAATATGGAGGTTTAGAGAGATGTCCTGATCACTAGAATATTAAATAAACTGTCCTAGGTATCACAGAACGGATTTGAACCCAGTTTTTTTTTTTTTACCAACTTTGAGGATCATTCTAGGCTGCTATTAGATTAATTTGTCTATGTGTTCTAGTTCTTTATTAGAAGTATGGAAGCCTCCCAAAGGAAAGGGAGTTTTACTGTTTTAAAATTCGTATCTCCATTGTTTTGATCTTTTTTAAAAATTTTCTTTGCAAGGCAATGGGACTTGCCCAAGGTCACATAGCTAAGTAATAATTATCTGAGGTTGAATTTGAACTGAGGTTCTCCTGACTCCAGGTCTAGTGATCTATCCACTGTGCCACTTAGCTGCCTCATTCCCAATGTTTATTAGGTCAGTCTAGCAAGTGTCACAATAAAATTGCTCTAAATAAACTTCTTTTCTACTTTGGGTTGAAATCTTTCTCCCAGAATGATAAGGGTGTCCATGTGAACACCTGGGGAAGGTACTCTAAAATTACAAATGTCACATTTCCTTTGAGCAACTTCAATTCTGCCTTCCTTATAAGCCTGTGAAAACTGAACAGTCTACCAGTGCGATGTCAGGAAACTGAATCATTTCAATTTAAATTGTCTTAGAAAGATTCTGAAGATCATCTGACAGGAGAAGATACCAGACACTGAGGTCCTTTCTCAAATCAAACTGCCTAGCATTCCAACATTACTACAGAGAGTGCAACTATGATGGGTTGGGCGCATTACCAGTTGTATACTTGCCAAAAATCTATTTTATGGAGAACTCACACAGAGAAAGGGCTTACAAGGGGGTCAGAAGAAGTGATACCGAGATACCCTGCAGGTTTCATTGAAGAACTGTAGAACTGATAGAACACCATGGGAGACACTGGCACAGGACCACCCAGCATTGGTGTGCCCTCATCAGTGAGGGTGCTGTACTCTGTGAGGGTGCAGAGGTGAAGCAGTTTCCCATTTATATAAAATTATTGGTTCATATTTAGTGAAGTTTATATTTAGTGAGGTTTACACAGGAAGATTGGGGGCACAGAATGTAAAATCTTAAAAGGGTCATAAGTATCATTTAGTCATGAATAAAGAGAAGGGTGAACTAGATGATCCCTAAAGTCTCTTCAAATTCTAAACCTGTGCTCCTCCATGAGTTCTAAGCAACCAATTCTTTCTTATGGTCCTTCCCTCCCATCATAGGAATACTTAATAGAGTCCAATCTTAGCTGTATCCAACAGCTCATCCAACCATTAAACATGGTTTTGAAGGACTTTACTGGACTCCACATTCTTCTAGATTCATCAAATAAATATAGCCTTCTTAGAACTGTTTCAGAATTCTAAATCTGTTTTAAGATCAATTTCTGCTGAAACTAGAGGGAACTGAGCCACTATTGCTTACCTGGATTTCTATGATGGTAAATCACCTGAGAAAAGATTTTGAAGTCAGGGTTTCTGTGGTTTGTCATGAAATAAATATTTTCTTTTAAAAATGTTTTTTGAATGTCTGTCATCTAGGGGTCAAAGTGGAGCCCTGCCCATACTCCCAGAAGAAAAACTATAAAGTATGATAAACAATTTCCTAGGTAACCATATTTCTCTAGAAAACTGAAAATTGTGAGATTTTATTTGATAAATAACAAGAACAATGTGAGCATTATCTGTGCCTTCTGAAATTTAAAAGATAATAACTTATTTAAATAAGCATAGATAAAATAAAGCCCAATCTATAAAGATCCAAATGAACAATTTAATAGTCGAAAGATTTTCCCCACTACAATTTCTACTCATTAAAGTTCTTATTCTACTTAGATGCTAAAATGATTTTCCTAAAGTATAATCTTATCAAGTCACTCCAATATTCAAAACTTCATTAGTTCCCTTCTAGGATCAAATGAAAAATCCTCTATTTGGCATTCAAACTCCTTCCTACCTTTCTCATTTTCTTTCACTTTGCTCCTCTCCAAATAAACTATAATACAATTGTGTCTTTTTCCATTTCTTGATCAATATATTCCATCTCCACAGTGGATATAGCACTGATCTTGGATTCAAGAGGACAGGAGTTTGAATCCAACCGTAGACATTTAATTCTTACTAGCTGTGTGACCTTGAGCAAGTCACTTAACCCTGATTACCTCTCATCCAGGGCTACCTTCAGTCATCCTGATTCATATCTGACTACTGGACCCAGATGGCTCTGGAGGAGAAAGTGAGGCTGGTGACTTAGTACAGCATCCCCTCACTCATATATAATTCACAGACTTGTCGTGGCTTCACCTCCCTGATATTGTGGTCTTCTAAAGTGAAGGACAAACATTATCTTCACATTCTTTACTTTTAACTGTTGAATCACATTGGTTAAATGTTCTCCCTCTTCATCTCCTGACTTCCTTGATTTCCTTCAAATCTTAATTAAAAATATCATTTTCTACATGAAACTTTTCCTGATTCCCCTAAATAACAGTGTCTTTCCTCTGATATCAGGGAAGCTATGTGTGTGACATAGTGATTATAATGCTAGGCCTGAAGTCAGAAAAACTCATAATTGTGAGTTCAAATCTAGCCTCAGGCATTTATTAGCTGAATGACTCTGGGCATATCACTTAAAGCTGTTTGCCTCAGTTTCCTCATCTGATATAAAAGGACTAGAGAAGGAAACGCAAAGCTACTCAGGTATCTTTGTGATGAAAATCTCAAATAGAGTCACAAAATAACTGAACAACAAAACAACTCTCTCTAATATCCCTAGCTTATCCTACACACCGAATTTTATTCATAAATAATTATTTCAATGGTTATTCTTATGTTGCCTCCCTCACTAGCCTGCAAATTCCCTTAAGGCAGGAAGTATTTTTGCTTTCCTCTGTATCCTGACCACTTATTCTAGTAGTGTCTGGCAGAGAGCACACTTAATAAATACTTGTTGACTTTATTTGACATGGGACTAGGAATTGGGAAACTTCATTTCAAGTCCTACTTAGAAAAGGATATTATTACTTCTGTTGTGAGCAAGAAAAAAAAATGAAAGCAAAGACAGTATCCATGATTAAAGTGAATGGGAATATCACAATTATGAATAAAAGGAAGATAAAACTACTCAAACTGAATGTTTCCATCTCTATTTTCCTATCCCTGAACAATCTATTAAGTACTCATTACATGAAAAGCAATGTGCTAGATGGTAAAATAACCTTTCAATTGAAAATTTAATAAAATTAGGAATTAAAATATGATACATGTGAGAAAATGATAAGACCCCATTGGTCAGAATACAAAGAGAATGTTATATTCAATTGTCACTGTCACTGGGACAATGACATTTGAACTTCCAAAGGAAGGTAAAAATTGTCGAGAAAAAATGTCATAAGATGCTTTGAAAACTGAGAAGTTTGAACAGAATATAAGGGAAAATAAAACTGTCTATAAACAAGTTAAGGATTATGTTGCGGAAAGGAAGATATATGTTTTGCTTCAACCAAAGGAGTAAGATTACAAGTTAGAGGTAATAGAGAGGGATATTTTTAAACAAAATATTAGTAAACACTCTCTGAAAAGGTAAACCCATCTCTTCATGGGGAAGTTGGATAGCCACCTGTAAATTAAATTGAAGGAATTTATGCTTTTGGTTGGAATTGAATTAAATCACTTTTAATTTCCCTTTCTGCACTATAATCTTGTAATTCTAAGATTCCATCAGTACCATGGCTAGAAGTTACAGAACACGAGCAGAGAGAGTATCTTGGTCAGCACCAAGTACTTCGGAAAGCAACCAAAACAAATATCCCATCTGATGCTGGGTTATGCCATTTTTTGGTATGCAGAGATGGTATTAATTAGAATACCTAGGAAGCAGGGGGTTATTACTAGTTGCTAGTAGAAAATTAATCTGGTTAACTTTGGTGCCTTTGGGCAATTTGGATTATTTAGAAGGAGAATTAGACCCAGATGAAGCTCTGGGAAATTGTATTATTTAGAAACCTTAGGGAAACTGGTAGCTTTATTTTTGCCATGTCTTATGTAAAATACTACAAGAAAATTCCATGTGTCAGGGTGGAGTGGGGAGGACTCCTCTTTAGAAAACTGCTAGCATACATTTACGTAGTTTTCTGTCAGTACTAACCTAGAAATAGCTTTATGTTTTGGAAAGAGAAACAAGGTGATATAGAATCATTTTCAGGCTTATATTTTTCTAATGTCCACAACATCTCATTGAAAGAAAAGGTTATAGAAATAGTGCCTTGCACTATGAAAGAAAAGGTTATAGGAATAATGCCTTGCACTATGATAGTCAAGTCAATCAGACATTTAGAAGAATTTATTAAGCAGCTATTATTTGTAGGGGTTTTTTGCTAGATGTTGGGAAAGATACAAAGCTTAGATGATGTTTGTGGAGTTTACATTCAATTGGAGGGATATGATAAAAGCACAGAAAATAATAATATACACTATTATGTGATAAATTTCCTAAAAGGATACAGAACAGTATTGAATAAGGTTCTAAGGGGGAATACTATCATCAACTCTAGAAAAAAATATTGTTGAATAGATAAGTTCTTAGGATTGCATAGAAAATAAGGGGGTCAAATTAATTTGTTTCATTTCTTTCATTCATTCACCTATGAAAATACCTTGTGTCAGTCAAAGACCTAGTGAAATCTGCAATCTGACCTCATGCAATGATCATTGCAATTAAGCAAAAATGCTCTATAGAGCACAATATTTAAGGGAGGTGGCATAATATTGTAGAAAAGTACTGGCAGAAAAGGCCATACTACTAAATTAGTTATGTGACCTTGACTAAATCACTTCCCCTAACCTAAATCCAACTTCCTTACCTATATAACAAAGGACATGGAGAATCTCATATCTAAAGAAGTCCCTTCATTCTCTTCAATGAGGACACAGTATCCAAGGTGAAAGGTATTTTGTTACAAGTTAAAGGGGGATAGAAACACACATATAAAAACATGCACATGTATATTGCATATGCATTCAAATGTATAATATTTATATACACATGCACATATATCTTTATTTGCTGAAAGATTAAATATATATATATATATATATATATATATATATATATATATTGCATAGCCATGTGTACATTATCTGAAGGCATCCAATCCAACTATTTCATTTAGCAAATTGAGCCCAAAAATGAAGACCAAAAATGACCTACTTGCTTTACTTTAGTTCAAATAGATAGGAAGCATCAGAGATAAGATTTGAACCCATGTCCTCTGGCTCCAAAATCCATCAATTTCTACTATATTTCCCTTTTTCATTGTAAATATCATTTTTATATATTCAATCTTCATTATCCACTCTCTTATGGAGCTTTATGAAAGGTAAAGATGGCAAGAGAATACATAAATATAATGAAAGAGAAATTGTACAGATTTTGGGGCCAAATGATCTGGCTTCAAATCTTGCTTCTGACACTTTTTGATCCTTATGTAAACTCTGTGGGCTTCAGTTCCCCATTGTAAAAATAATACAATGGGACTGAATGACTTTAGGTCCTTTTTATGGATCTAGAGATCTGTGATTCTATTATCCATTTTATAGGATTTTATTATCCATTTTACAGGATTTTATAGGATTTCATGAAAGGAAGGGAAAAAATCAAAGAAATTTAGCATAATTAGGGAATGTTTGTGAAATCTACTGCTGCTACTTAATATCAGTGTGATCTTCAATGATGGTGAATGCTGATCCTCTCAGCAGCTCAGTGATAAAGGGCAATCCTAAAAAAAATACAGAAAATGCCAGCCACATCAAGAAGAAAAAACCCCTATGGATCTGAATATAGAGCAAAGCGTACTCTTCACTTTCAAAAAACTTATGTTTTTCCTTTCTTTCTCATATTTTTCCCCTTAGGTCTAATTCTTCTTTCATAGTTGACTACTATAGAAATATGTTCAATGTGATTGTACATATACACCCTATATCAAATTGTTTGTTAACATGGGATTGAGGAAGGCAAGAAGGGAGGGTGGTGGAAAAATGTAGAACTCAAAAGCCAGGAAAAGGATGAATGTTGAAAACTTTCAGTACTTAATTGGAAAATAAATAAGAAAAAAATTGAAATAGTATGATCTTGTATGTCATTGCTAGACTTTAGTTTCCTCATTAAAGGATGTTTGAAATCTTTGAAGAATAGTCAGTCAATTAAAAGCACTGATTAAATGCTTACTATGTATTTGTCACTACATTAAAAAATGGGATTATAAAGAAAGGGAAAACAAAAACAGAATCAATTTAAATCCATTGATCCTAGAAACGAAAATTTAAACTGGACTTTGAAGAATGAAGTCTACAATATTGCATTCTATCTTTCTTAAAGTAACAATGATGAGAACAATGTGAAGGGATTCTTTATGTGGAGAGAAGAGAGCAAACCCAGTCTCCCAGTCTCCAGAGCTTTGAAATTCATTTATCCAAGCTAAACCGTGTCAGCCAAGGATGCCTGTGATAATGGTAAATCTCAGTGGACTAAAGTCTTCTGCTAGTTAAAAACATTGCAATTTATAAAAGTAATAATAATAATGGTAATAATAATAATAATAATAATAATAATCCTGTTGGTTTACCTTTCCATAGCCTGATTTCTTTTGGTTGTGGCCTAATTTCTTTCAGAGAGCCTCAGGGCCTGAGGGCCTGGACTAATTTTTGTGACTGCCTTACATTGAAAAAAAAAAACTGTCACCTTCTCTGTATACTATGCCAGATGCAACTATATTTGTTTTAATTTTAATGTCACTTTATAGATAATTGGAATGAAAGGCTTTGTGAACTTTAATACTCTGCAAGTGAAGCTAAACATTTTTTTTCCATTCAGCTCTATTGTTGGATTAATTTCCCACCATCATTACTACCACTTTTGATTACCCAGAGAAGTTCAGAATTTAAATAAACTAATTAAATGAGGGGTTTAGGATCTCTGTAGACTAAAGGCAAGCCCAAATCTCTAATGTGCTTTAAAAAAGCCATGAAGGCTCTGTGGCAAGGGAAAGCCTGCCCCTTCAAGATAGCTGGGCCTCAGTGGGAGAGTGGAATTCTTGATTATAAAAGGGGCCACCTGGCTTACAGGATAGGGGGAGGGGTGGAGGTCAGCTGGGAATGGCCTGAGATCTGTCAGTGAATAGGAAGGTTCCCTGTTGCCCTAGCTTATTAGCTAAGAAGCCCTTTCCAGCAGTGGGAAAGGTCAGGATGAGTTTTTCCAGTCCTTCGCTCCTAAGGGACCTCAGAGAAAAGTGAGAGGCTCTCTCTTTCTCTCTCTCTCTAGCTCTTGCTAACAAGGGAGGCTTGAAACCAAAGAATACTTATTGCTCTTTGGTTCCCTAGGCCAAGTTGTTCCCTGGTAGAAAAACTTCTCTGGGGTCATGGAGACTACCTGCTTGCAGCCCTGAGAATGTGAGGGACAGTTTGGGCTGAAGGAAGTGAATAAAAAGCTCAGGAACCAACCAAAGCTATAAATTTCCTTTAAAAAACTCTATTTCCCATCCCAAAGTGGGGAGATGAATTCTTGTGTGATGTTTCTCCTTCAAACAAAAGACTATTTTATGTTTTTAAGTAATTCACAGGATGCCATTGGAAAGTGGAAAATGTCAACCTCCTCTCGAGTGCACTGGGCTGCTTTTGTTTAAAATATGTAAAGGAAAAAAAGAATTCAACCCAAAGTACCTTTGTGTGGAAAAGGACAAAATAACCCCATGGTAACACTTTAGAGAATGAGTGGAGAGACAATATGAGCTTATCTATTTTCTGCTGTTTGGATTTTATTTTGATCAGAAAATCCTGTGAGTAACCTCCATTATACTGCAGACTCATTTGGATGAATGAAAGGAACTGAATTATTGATTGTCTATGGGTTCTATAAAGAAGAAAATTGCCTTCTTGGCTGCTAGCCTGCAGAGTGCCACAGGTCTCCCAGGCTCTTGGGTCTCAGAAGCATCTTCTAGACATGCCACTTTCCATCATCCTATGACCATGTGTTCTGGAATAATCTTGCATTCATAATAATGTTACACTGGTTGTAAGTCACTTAGATTGTCTGAACCCTACCTGTAAATTGAAGGGCAACCCCTTCATAGATAGATGGAGTCTGAGATCCCTCCTAATTCTTCATCCTATGATGCCCAAGTATACAAGGCTAGATAAAGAGAATAAAGGTCCCTATGCTTATTTTCATAGAAACATTTACTCCATGTCAGGTTTTCTTTCTGTATTCTTCTATTCTTTTGGCCTTATGTTACTGCATCTGATGTCAGCTCTTTCTGTGTACACATCAGGTACAGAAGCCAACAGTTAGACAGCAAGTATTTATTAAGGTCTTACTACATGTTAGGCAAAGGCAAAAGCAAGATCTGCCCTCAAACTCCATCAGAACATCATAGTATTGGCAAGGATCTAAGTTGTCCCTCCCTGTTTTTAGACCAATGCCAACCTTACTATTCTGAGTTAAGTATGCTTGGATAACTGCTGCACAGAGATGAAATTCCCTATAGGAATTATTATTATTATTATTATTATTATTATTTAGGTTTTTGCAAGGCAAATAGGGTTAAGTGGCTTGCCCAAGACCACACAGCTAGGTAATTATTAAGTGTCTGAGACAGGATTTGAACCCAGGTACTCCTGACTCCAAGGCCAGTGCTTTAACTTCTATGCCACCTAGCCACCCCAGGAATTATTTTGAGATAAAAATAGTGGTAAGAATTTCCTCCCAAAGTACTATGCTTGTTGCACCTGAGACATATTGGTGGCAAGATCCCTGGACTTGGAGTCAGAAGAACCAAATTGAATCCTGTTTTAAACAATATATGATCCTGGGTAAGTCACTTAGCACCTCTCAGTCTGAGTTTCCCTGCAAAAATGGGGGCATAATGACAGATACTACCTCATAGGCTTCTTTTAAGAATCATATAAGATTATATTAATAAACAAACTGTAAATCTGCTATATAACTGCTACCTATTTTTTTGTAGGGTGTGCCTAATCACGAAAGAGGTAAATGCTTTAGGAGACATATATTTATTCAGAAAACACTGAGAACAACTATTGTTTGCAAAAACAATTTGCTAAATATTGAGGGATTCAGAATTTGTATAAAATAACTTTGCCTTCTGGAAACATTATCCATCCTTTATTTAATAAACTGAAAAAATCTTTAGGCTTCAAGTCACAAGATTATGCATTAGGAACTGGAAGGGAATTTAGAGGTCATTGAATCCAGAAAACTGAAGTCCAGAGAAATTAAATGACTTGTCCAGGATCCCTGAACAAGTGAAGTGTCTGAGTCAGAACATAAATCTTCCTGACACCAAGTACATGATACCAATGGTGTCACACACAGATGGGGGCCACTAATCTTTACCTAAGAACCTCTGATATTAACTTAGTTTCAAAATGTGTTATTATCTATATTTCTCTGTATTTATATTTACTTTGTTAAACGTTTCCCAATTCTATTCTGATTCCAGTGGAGAGTTACATGGGACCAAGATGTGTGTTTGACACCTGTGCATATCTCACATGCATTACACCATATTGCCTATTGAGGTCTTTTGTTAGAGATCACTGGCAGCAACTCAACAATCACATCTGTCACTTCTTTCATTACCCTGGGGTGTAATGCTTGTCTGGACTTGGTGATTTGAACTCATGGAGGGCAGTTCTCACTATGACATCAATTATCTTGAAATTTAATTCCTTGTTAAACATTTTTGTTTCATTCTTCTTACTTATAAAGATCATTCTCCTTGATAAAGGGAAGAAAAACAAAATTAGAGTTGCCTACTTATGTCCCCTTCCCTTCCTCTGTTATCATTATCCCATCCATTATCAAAAGCAGTCTTATCCATCCAATCACTTCATTGATCTGACCTCCAATTCCCTTATTTATAAACTTGTGATAATAAAACTAATACTAATATAATTGCCTACCTTAGGGTTCTTTTGCAGATCAAGGCAGGTCATGTGTATAAAATACATAGGAAATTTTAAAGTAAAATGACAGTGTGAGTAATTGCTATTTCCGTCATCTGGTCACAAAAGTTAGATAAAACACATACACACAAGTATTTCTATAAGAAAAAGAATCTGACTAATATGGAAATATGTTTAAAAGTATTGTGCATGCATAATCTATATCGGATTGCTTGCACCCTTGGAGGTAGGGGAGGGAAGGGAGGGTTGGAGAAAATTTTACAAAAATGAATACTGATAACTATCTCTACTTACAATTGGAAAAATAGCAAAAAAGAAAAAAAAAGGAAAATGAGTCTGAGAAGAAATATTTGGAGGGGATCCTCTAAAGAATGAAAAATTCTAGAAAGAAGTTTCCATTTTGATTTTGGTCTACTTGATGCCAGGAATCATCCAATAAAGCTTCTATGAAGTAGGGAATTCATATATTTGAATAAGAATTAGCAGAATATCCCAGCAGAACAGCTAGCACAGTAGTGACTGTACATTAAAGCAAACACATATTGAAGACTCCAGCAAGAGAACTTCGAAGAACTTTGAAAAATTCTTTGCCACATATTCTTTCCAAATTTGGGGTTGCTTTCTACTCTGGAGTTTGGATGTACTGGTAAAAGCATTTTTCATGTTTGGGGAGAATGATTTATACTAATTCTTCTTTCTACTAGGCAATACAATGGATACAGTGCTGGACCTGAAATCAGAAAGATCTGTGTTCAAATTGAACTTTAAACACTTACTAGCTGAGTGCTTATGGTGTACATTACTTCCCTGAAGTAATTTGATATGAAGTATTTAATGCCTCTCTGCCCCAGTTTCCTTAATAATAGCATCTAGTTCCCAGGGTTTTTGTAAGAATAAAATGTTTGTAAATTTTTTTGTGAATTTTAATTTACAAATAATTATATACTAGCATAAATACTAGTTATTGTTACCATACCTCTTTATTCAACTGTCTCTTTCTAAAAGCTAATTAAATCTGGTTAAGTAATCTCTAGCAACTGATAATCACTGTGGAAAATATACTGGTGGGGGTGTGAGATCAATAGCATTACAAAAACTATCCACTAGTCCAGGATCCATAGAATACTAAGGGAAAATGACATAGCCTTTCTTTGTAAATTCAGCCCACCAGTGCCACTGAAGGTAGGATAGTTGATCCAGAGCATGCATTTAAATGCACAAATAACAAATTTATTTAGGTACATGGAAGAAATGCAAAAGGCAAAGAAGCATATTTATTCTTATATAGTTATAATTTATTTTGTCCCCAGTACAGAAATCTTCAAGATGTAGAGGCATTTGAAGAATTAATTTCCACCCTTTACTTGTATCTAATTGCGCTGAGAGGTAGAGCTAGTGCTAAACAGCACCCTCAGAGAGAGCTTAATTTAATGGCTGGAGAGATTTTTCTCATCTTCTAGTTTCCTTATGGGGGTTCCCATAAAACATAACATACACAACTGTTATTTTATGTGCCTTTAATGTCATTAACTTTGGTTCTACTGACATCAGACTATGAAGTCAGGTTTTTATGGGAGATGAGTCAAAATGGAAATTATAAATCAAAGTGGAAAAAAATATAATTAAGTTTATCACAAGGCAAATAAGGACTGGTCCAGTGGAATATCTACCAAAAAATGAAAGTTTGAAAATGAGTGAAAGGAAGTTATGAGCAGAAAATACAGAGTATATGTAATTGGGAAGTATATTTATTAAAACATAATTTCTCTAATGATAGCCTGTGCTTGTTGCCTCTGCCTTTCCTCAGTTGGTGAAATAGGGTTGTGATATCTGTCATCAGGGTTGCCCCACACTTTTGACTCTTCTTATTGCTCATGCATGAGCACTTGAGATACCCAGAGTGCTTCTGGGAGAAGCAAAAATAGGTCATCTCACTTATTCTGTCAATCATAGAATAGGAGGAGAGACTTATTAGAGTATTTTTGTCTTGCATACATCATGGCAGAGAGAATGTAGAAACATTTGTTTTAGTCAGGAAACAGGCACTTGTTTCTCAGCCTAGTATGCCCTATTTGCCTCAAGTGTGTTTGGATAAAAGGTGTAGTTATTGCCTACAATTATCCAAGTTTAAAGAGAGGCAGGGAAGCTTATTTCTTTTTCCACTCAATCAACAAGTATTTATTGATTTGCCTCAGATTTACATTTTTTAAATTCATTTCTTTTTTTTAAAACATTCTTTTCTTTTTAAATTTTGGATTCTAAATTATCCTCCTCCCT
The DNA here is from genome assembly GCF_037893015.1 of Macrotis lagotis. Taxonomy (NCBI): domain Eukaryota; kingdom Metazoa; phylum Chordata; class Mammalia; order Peramelemorphia; family Peramelidae; genus Macrotis; species Macrotis lagotis. Next base: position 212,848,557 of record NC_133658.1, on the reverse strand, counting down.
CTCTCTTTTCCCACTGAGAAAGCAAGGAAAACAATATCAATTAAACTGCAAAATCATGCAAGATATATTTCCATGCTAGTTATTTTAAGAAAAATAAGTGAGAAAATTATATTTCAATTCATACTCAGAGTTCACTAGTTCTCTTTCTGGAGGTATATAGCATTTTTTTCATCATGATTCCTTGGGAGTTGTAATGATAATAGATTATTGTTGATAAAAGTGAAGTTGTTCACAGTTGACCATCATTAATATATCTGTTACTGTGCAAAATGCTCATCTAGTTTTTTTCACTTCACTTTTTTATCAGTTCATACAGGCCTTGATATTTTATTTTTAAGAAACCACCCCATTCATCATTGCTTATAATGCATGCCATCAGTCATTTCCCAGCTAGTAAACATCCCTTCAATTTTCAATTCTTTAGCACCAGAAAAAAAAACTATTATAAATATTTTGTATATATTAGTCTTTTTCCTTCTTTGAGATCTTTGAGATACAGATCAAGTAGTATTACTAGGTTAACGAATATATATATATATATATATATATATATATATATATATATATATATATATATATATATATATATATATATATACACAGTTTTATAGTTTCTAAGGAATGTTCTAAATTGTTCTCCAGAATGTTTGAACAAGTTTACTATTTATACTGCACCAAAAGTTTATTAGTCTACCAATTTTCATTTACCCCCTCCATTAGCATTTTAATATAAATAGTTTTGCTTTCTTCTTCTGAAAACTGTCTGTTCATGTCCTTTGACCATTGGGTAATGTCTAATTTTTCATAAATTTGACTCAGTTTTCTATATATATGTCTGAAAAAGTAGCTTTCTTGTTTATCTATTTTAATTATATTTATTTTTGCTTTTTCTTTGTCTAAGGTCTTGATTACTACTGCTGCTTTTTTAATTCTAGCTGAAGCATAATTGATTTTACTCTAGCCCTTTATTTTAACTCTGTGTGTATCATTTTATCTCAAGTATCTCTTGTAAATAACATATTGCTATATTTTGGTGGCTAATTCATTCTGCAATTCATTTCTATTAAATGTGTGAGCTCATCTCATTCCCATTCAGTTATGACTAATAACTGTGTATTTCTCTCTATTCTGCTTACTTCTGCTTATCCTTCTCTTTCACTTTTTTAGCCTGTTCCTTTTCAGAAGTCTATTTTGCTTCTAGGTATTGCTTTCTTTAATACAATTTCCCTTTTAGCATTCCTTCCCCACTAATATTTCTTATCTTCTTTACCATTTGTGTGTGTGTGTGTGTGTGTGTTTATGTATTTCATTCAACCCATTTACTGTCTGGGGTGAGAGCTCCCAAAGCTGCTACTGCTATTGTTGCAGCAGCTGCTTCCAAAGCTATGACTGGTGCTACTAAAATACTCTGCAGCAACTCCCATCCTAATGTTACAGACCTCTCACCTAAGCTGTCTTAGAAGGTAACATGTCTCACACTGATACCTTTTGTTCACTCTACTGATCCAAAATTTGATTTGAGAGTTATTTTAGAATTGTTTAGAGAAACATGCTGGGAAAGTCCACCTGGGTATCTGCCTCTAATCTGCCATCTCAGCTCCATCTGTAACAAAGTAATATAAATAAGGATAAATCACACATGTATTATCTCCCAGGTAGGGAGATATTCTGAAGGAAGGGAATTCATAATATCTCTACAATACTTACATGACTGGAGAGTTATAATGTAAGGATCAGTTGAGGGGACAAGGGATGTCTAACAAAGAATTATTGAAGCCTTGATGACTGTTTTCATGTATTTAAAGAGATAATATCTGAAAGAGGAATTTAATTTTATTCTATTTGGTCTTAGAGACCTTAACTAGGAACTATGGGTGAAAGTGGCAGATTGATAGATTTAGATTTGTTTTATATGTGTCCAGCATTGGTCAGAGATTGTCAATTGAAGCTTCCTTCCATTTTTTGTTTACCTCTCCATCTCTCCACCCCACCCTCCACCCTGCTCAAGTTGGACAGAGTAAGGCAGTGAGGAAGAAAGATGCATGCTCTTATAGGAATAGGATACACTTCCCTTAATGTCATGTACTCATGGCACATAAAAAACACTACAGTATTCAGGGCTCCAGGTAGAGCCAGACAATAGGGCTTTGCCTCCAGGCTACTATATACTTCCTATCTATGTATCTCAGTAAAGTCTCTTCTTTAGCCCCAAGGTGCTATTGCCAATGTGCTCTTCTTCAGGAGCCTGCCACCCTGAATACTTCCCTACTTCTTCACAGAGTAGAATCATGGATCTGGAGCTAGAAAAGTCCTACAGTTGTAGTCCAATCCTCTCCTTTACAGATGAGGAAACTAAGACTCAGAGATTTGTTTCATAACTAGCATTATGATATGTAAACTCAGGTCCTGTGACCTGAAGAACACTTTTTGACTTCACTTAAGGTATTAGGACTCTAGAGCCACTGGTTATCCACCAAGTACAACTGCTACCTAAATGCACAATTTTCTGAGCTTCTCCATGCCTATTCATCCCATAAACACACCTGTCCATGCCCAGATGAATTTGTCCCTGATGCAGAAATTTTTAGTCATAATTATGCCTGTGGTTACTGTGAGAAAAAGTCTTAAGGAAAAGGGAAGAATCATAGGAGGAAGAAAAAAATAGGAGGCAGGAAAGGAACCATAAGCCAGTAAGAATGGACAGAGGTTAAAGCTGAAAATTTAGCAGCCAAAAGTGTGTAGGCAAATGGAAATCGAAAATGGACAAGGGTAGGGATGGCAATATACCAATATGCCAGAACTAGGTTGGAAGCTTAGAGAAAGAAAGCCAGGGACTTTAGAACAGATGGCAGCAAAGGTTGGGGACAATGACCCTGAACTAGAAATTAGTGTTGGCCTCAGGCTACTAGAACTTTGCCTGTTGGTGTCTTGAGTCTTTTAGTGTTATATGATTTCAAATACATGGTAGAAATCTCAGGGTTGTGGGAGGAGGAAGGACAGAGCATCAAGACCTTCATCTATAATCATTCCTTTTTCTATTCCTTATATGTGTTATAAGTTGCATAAATCTAAATGTCTATTAGCTTCAGTTTCTTGTATGAAAGTAAAGAATACCTATTGGAGAGACTTAGTGAAAGATGATCCACATTAAGATGCTCCTAGCCAATCTCCTGGGTGCAGATGGAAAAAAGAATGATGATGTGTATCCTTTATTCTATTATTTTTTTATTTTTATTTTTTTAATTTAATATTTATTTATTCTCATTTGTACAAATAATGTTGTTATACATTAATAAAATACTCTTGTTTAAGAGTAAACAAAATACCCCCCAAAAAATAGAGACTTGCTTGAGTGATAAAGGGGAGAGAAAAAAATTAAAATTAAATTTAAAAAAAATAATAGTAATAATTGTAGATATGGCCAGGTGGCACAGTGGATGGAGCACCAGCCCTGAAGCCAGGAGTACCAGAGCCCATATCTGGCCCCATACACCCAACAATCACCCACCTGTGTGACATGCAAGCCACCCCAATCCCACTGCCCTGCAAAAACCAAAAAAAAGAAAAAAAGACCCAAAATATAATAAAATAGTAATAATAGTAGGGGCAGCTGGGTGGCAGACAGAGCACTGGCCCTTGAGCCAGGAGCACCCGGGTCTAAATCCAGCCTCAGACACCCAACGATCATGCTGCTATGCAGCCCCAGGAAGCCCCATTTGCCCTGTACCCCACAAAAATAATAATAATAAAAATGTGCTTCAGTCTGTGTTCCAACACCACCAACTCTGCCGCGGGTGGATCACATTCTTTATGATAAGTCCATCACAAAAGTTACTTCCATATTTTTCCACTGTTGCCATTGTTGATCACAACTCCCTCCTTTTGTATTTCTCCACTATCATCTACCATATTTTCTCTCTCCTTTCACTCTCACTCCACTGTAGGGTAGCTGAGTGGTGCAGCAGACAGATTCCTGGCCCTGGGGCTAAGAGGCCCCAAGCCCCCATACAACCCCTTAGGCCCAGCATCCACCTGGCCCTATGGTCCTGGACAGGCCATCTAATCCCAGCCCCTTGCAAGAAGTAAAAAAGAAAATGTGTTATATCTGACCACTCTCCCCACATGGTCCATCCTCTCCTCCATTGCTCACTTCCCCACCCCTTTCCCCTGTCCCTGTCCCTCCCTTCTTACTCCAGATGTCTATACCCCCTTGAGTATACATATATATATATATATATATATATATATATATATATATATATACTCTGTTTCCTCTCCTAACCACCTCTGATGAAAGCGAAGATTCCCTCATTCCCCCTTGCCTTCTCCCCCTTCCATATTATTGCAATAGCTCATTGTAATAAAGAAAAATCTCATTATATGAAATATCTTGGCCTATTCACCCTTTCCTTTTTCTTTCGTCCATTACATTTCCCTTTTTTCTATTGACTCCATTTTTACACCATATTTTATCTTCAAATTCACCTTTCTCCTGTGCTTCATCTATAAACTCTTCTTCTGCCTGCTCTGTTAATTGAGAAGGTTCATATGAATATTATTACCATCAGTTTTCTATACAGGAATACATGCAGTTCATCATCATTAAGTCCTTCATATTTTCCTCTTCTCCTCCAATCTCTAGGCTTCACCTGAGTCCTATATTTGAAGATTAAACCTTCTGTTCAGCTCTGATCATTCCAACAGGAACATTTGAAATCCCCCTAGTTCATTGAAAGTCCCATCTTTTTCCCTGGAAGAGGACATTCACTTTTGCTGGGTAGTTGATTCTTGGTTGCATTCTAAGCTCTTTGGCCTTCTGGTATATTATATTCCAAGCCCTACGGGCTTTTAATGTAGTTGCTGCTAAATCCTATGAGATCCTGATTGCAGCTCCAAAGTATTTGAATTGTGTCCTTCTGGCTGCTTGTAATATTTTCTTTGACTTGGGAGTTCTGGAACTTGGCTATAATATTCCTGGGGGTTGGTTTTTTGGGATTTCTTTCTCAGGGGAATTCGGTGGATTCTCTCCATTTCTATTTTGCCCTCTGTTTCTAGGATATCAGGGCAATTTTCCTGTAGTAATTCTTTGAAAATGATATCAGGGCTCTTTTCCTGATCATGACTTTCAGGTACTCCAATAATTTTTAAATTATCTTTTCTAAATCTGTTTTTCTATATCAGTTGTTTTTCAATGAGATGTTTCACATTTTCTTCTAATTTTTCATCCTTTTTGTTTTGAACTATTGAGTCCTGATTTCTCGTAAATTCAGCAATCTCCCTGAGTTCTGTTCTTTGTCTTAAGGAATTGTTTTCCAGGGCGTTTAGGTGGTGTAGTGGATAAAGCACCAGCCTTGGAGTCACTTGTACCTGGGTTCAAATCCAGTCTCAGACACTTAATAATTACCTAGCCGTGTGGCCTTGGGCAAGCCACTTAACCACATTTGCCTTGCAAAAACCTAAAAAAAAAGGAATTGTTTTCCTCAGAGAGCTTTCTTATCTCTTTTTCCATCTGGCCAATTCTCCTTTTTTAAAGCATTCCTCTCCTCAATAACTTTTTGAACTGTTTTATCCATTTGACCTAAGCTGGTTTTTAGCATGCTATTTTCTTCAGCATTTTTTTTTTTTTGGATTTCCTTGACTAAGCTGCTGACTTCATTTTCATGTTTTTCCTGCATCTCTCTCATTTCTTTTCCCAGTTTTTCTTCTAACTACCTCATTTGATTTTCAAAGTCTTTTCTGAGCTCTCTCATAGCCTGAGCCCGATTTCTGTTTTTCTTGGAGTCTTTAGATGCAGAAGCTTGTGCTTCCTCAACTTCAGACTGAGTGTTTTGATCCTTCTTGGGTGTACAGGCAAAATATTTCTCAATGGTGTTCCTATTTTTTCTCTGCTTGCTCATTTTCCCAGCCTAATCCTGTTTTGGGGGGTGCTTCCTGAGCTTTTGGGACACTCCCACAAGGATCTCAGTGTGTGAGGCTCTATCTTTCCTCCTGGCTTGTGAATTACCATAAGCCCCCCTCTGCCACGGGGCTGAGGTGGGGGGGGGCTGCTGTTCTATAGGAGGGTCTAGATTGCGATCAGGATCTGAATGTGGTCAGAACCCCAGTGTCCTGTTCCAGGGGCAGAGCTTGGCAGTCTCTCTTCACTCCCCTCTCTAGGTTCAATGGGCTCATGCCCTGGGGGCTCCTGCTTACTGGCTCTGCCTGCTTCTATTTCCTAGATCTGGACGGCCTTGGCCACTCTTTGGGGGCTGGGCTTCAAGTGCTTGCTCTGGCAGAGGTCCCTCACTGTTCCCCCAAGTTGTACCAGGTGCTCCCCAGGACATGGGTCAGGAAACTGCCTTGCTGCTGTGAGCCATGGCTCCCAGTGCCTTGGGCTACCTCCGGGAGGCTGGAGTTCTTTCACTCTGGTGCGCCACCCCTCTGGCACCTGCCCCTCCAACCCTGGGGAGCAGTGCCTTTCTGGTCTTTTCAAGGCTACCTTGAGTAGGAGAACTGCCTCACTGGGTCCCTCTGTGGGTTCTGTCTCTCAAAAATTTAGTTAGAGTCATTAGCTTATAAGTTTTATGAGAGAGTGCCTAAGAGAGGATCCTCTCTTGTAGCCATCTTGGCTCCGCCCCCATATAGTCTTTATTCTAAAAGAAGATCATGATAGCAAGGAGATGATATGTCAAAACAAGAAAATTGGATTTGTATGAAGTGATGCAGTGCTAAATAACCTATCCTCTGGAGCCCATCTGGGTCAAATGGCCAGATATTAATCTGAACAACTGAAGATGACCTTGGATCGGGAATAAGTGACTTGCCCAAGGTCACACAGTTATTAAATAGTATCAAGTGTATAATTTTAACGCAAGTCCTCCTGACTCTTGATTGGTGCTACTCTGGGAAAAGAATAAGCATTTATATAATGCCTACAATGTAGGAGGTACTGTGTTGTTTTTTTATATTATACAGAGTGAGAGTCAGAAATAGAAGCTGAGTGAGAAATTTCCAATAGAGCGATGCTTTGGGCTATGGCTCTGGTACTGATGAGTAGGTAGAAAAAATTAAAACAGAGATTCCTCCCCACAATGGAATAAGTTGCCTTGAGAGGATGGTATTGAGTTTTCTTTTTATTATGAGTCTTCAAGCACAGGAAGGATGTTCACCTTTTGGAGAAGTTGCAAAAATGATCTCCAGGGTCTTTCTGATTCCTCATATAATTTTTCATCCTGGCTCCCACTTGTTATTTTCTTCATCTTTCCCCTCATTTCCCTCCTCCTGCTTTTACCTGCATCATACCCTTTTCCCTGTCTAAAATTCTCTAAAATCAGCAATGGAGCTGATATCTAAAATTAAGAGTCTAGAATGAACCTGAAAGGCTTCCAAAGTTATCCAATCTCCTCATTTTATAGGAAGGAAAATTGATGTACAGAGTCATTTGCCCAGGGTAGGTGTCAGGGGAATATCTGAAGTGAAGTTTGATCCCAGGTCTCCCTGCCTCTGAGTACAGCTTCCTATCTACTCTATCAGTGTGACAATGTATTTCTACTCTCAGAGGGGAGCTCTAGTATATGTATATTTTGATATGTATAATTTGACATATATGTAGCCTTTCACAATTACAATCTTATCATAACTATATACATTATCTTCTTTGAGTCTAATAATAAACCTTTGAGATTAGGTACAGAGTGGAAAGCTTTAGATATATGACAGTCCCTGCCTCCTCCTACCTTTGAGTATCAAATACTAAACCATCTGCTACTTCTCTAAAGTTGTTTTAGACCCAGAGAAGGCACAAGGACAATAATTATATAATCTATTTCCCAGGGATATTAGAGAATCAAACACAATAATGGCTACATGATAAATTATAAGAAATCTAAAATACAATACTTAAATGTAAGGTAATGAGATTTCATTTTACTAATGAAGACTATGACTCACTGATGGAAAATAGCTTTCTCAGAAATGCATAGTTCATAAAGAGTGGATGATAGACAGAAGCCCAGGTCAAAAGACTCTAAGGCTATTCTATCATGTTGGTAAACAGAAGCTCTGTTTTTTTTATGAAAGGTGGTCAGAGTCATTTAGGGAATGGAAAAAAAAGAAACTTTTCATACTCTGACTAAGCATGAGACAATCTATTCCCATTTGTTCTTAATAAAGAGCTAACAATAAGCAAAACAAGTAGATATGCTTTTCAACTCCCTTTCCCTACCTAAGAGGCAATTAATTAACCAAATCAACAGGGTACAGAAGAAGCCAAGAAAATGAATAAAGTCCCCTACCAAGAATATATGCAACTTCCTTCCCCAATATATAAGCTCACCTTATTTTCTTCTAACGTTTAGAAGGGATTTCTACAGATTTAAAAAACAGGATTCCTTAAAGTCTTCTTCCTTTCTTTTTACAATCATTCATTGCAAGTCATCCTATTCTTCAAGGTCTACCCTAGTTGTTACATTGCTTCAGTCTTCATGAAACCTTCCCTGATTTCCCTTTTTACTTTCTACACTCCCAAAGAGAAATCATTTATGTTTTCATAAATTCTGCATTGGACTTTATAGAACCAGTCCTTTGAGTTTATCGCATTGTAGTTTGTTTTATAGTGATGTGATATTATTGGTTTTCATCTCATTTTCCTATTAGACTATAGGTTCATGAGGTCAAAGACTTTTTATTTAAACTATCAATTCCATGCAATGTCCAATGCACTGCTCAATTCAAAGTACATAATCAATACATGCATCTTATGCTAAAGTGCAAGCCATTTAAGAACTGATTTATCTATCTGTAAGCCATGTCCCAAAAATCACTGGTGTGAGACTCTCTTTACTGGTGGAGATGAATGTCCTGCTCTGCATGAGGGGCAGGGAACAATTAGTGAGAGGAGGGAGAGATTCTACCCTCACCATTCCTTCCCTGGGGACTCATCATTCAAGTGGTCCTGGCTTCCAGCTTTGAGAGAAAAGGTGGAAAAAGGTCAACTCCACTTTAAGACATTGGAGGGAAAGACTGAGAATTCAAGTGAGGAGAGCATAATCTCTTCAGTTTTCTACTAAGACTGAGGAATTTTCCTTGAGTGAAACCCAAGACATTCTTTTGTAATTGTACTGAGTACTTTGGTTCTTAATGGGGAAACTCCTTTAGTCTGTAGTGTCTGATATAGATTCTCCTCAGTGTACCTTTTTCTGATTTCTATGTTGCTGCGATTTAGATAAATATGTTTCTTTGCTATTCTCTATGTGTATTCAATGTGGAATTAGTATTTGTTGGGAAAGGGGTCAAATCTTGGATACAGAGCTTGGGATTCCCTTGTAACCCAAATGACAGAGCGATCAGAAGTTAAATGGAACCTGATCTCCCTTTCATGAGCATTATAAGGGAACAATAGATACAATTCTAGTTGAGTTTTTGCCTCCATTTTCTAAGGAGAGCAGAATGGCCTCTGTGTCCAATTACTTGTTTCCCCTCCTGGCAGACATGAAAATATCCCTTGAGCAAGACTCTCTCCTCTCATACCATCTCTACCCTTGCCTCTCATGAAGAGCTTGACATTCACCTCCAACAATAAAGAGTACCATATCATATTAAGGGTCCCTGGGATAGACAGTACACATCTTTATATCTCCAATGTTTGTCACAGTTCACTGAACACATTTAACCTTGGTACTTTTTTACTCAGTTTAACTTTTCCAAATGAGATTCCAATCCTTAAGAAAAAAAGAAATAGCATTTAAATTCCTAGGTTTCAAAGATATAGAAAAAGAAAATAAAGAAGAAAATGAAGATGGAAAGAGCATCTGCCCTAAAGGAGCTTGCATTCTATTGGGGAGAGGGTGATTTTTAAAAATGCACACAGAGGAGTAAATAGAATATAATTTCAAAGAACAAAAGCATAAACCACTTATAGGGTCACAAATCTTGAGACAACTGCTCCTTTGGAAATAGAGCTTTCTTTTTGCCCCCTCCACATTTACTTTTTTCACTTATTTTTACAAACCATTGATATATCAAAATGTATATCTCAAAATAAAGAAAGAGATAAACAAATGAATAGTTAGATCAGAAAAGGATTATTGGCATAATAGAGTCAAATTAGCTAGGTCAGCAATGATTTAAAGCAATACCTGAAGATAAAAGCTCAGGGCACTTAAATGATATTATTCATTAATGTGATAAATAGGATCCTTGGAGGTAAAGTCTCTTTTTTTTAAATCTCACCAAGAAATCATCTTTCTTTAAAAAACCTAGCTTGACACTACCTTTTTTCTTTTCTTTTCTTCTCTAATTGATTGTTAAATAAATAGCACTGAACCCTGAATGAAATTCCGATGGGGTAGGAAAAAAACATTTTTTGCTGATAGCTACTTATAATTGCAGATTATCCCATGTCATCTCAGATTTGATTGAATCAGAAAATAATTTTTCCCTATAAGATAATAATAAGAATAATGGATCATAGTCACATACCTCTTTAAGGTTTGCAAAGCATGTACATAAGTGTGTATATACCTATATCTATATATGTTTGCACATATGTGAATACACACATATACATATGTGTATGTATGACAATAAAAAGAAAAATATATGTTTTACAGATTAATATATTTTACATATAATATATACATGTATGTCACTTTACTGTAAATATGAACTATAGGGGGAAATCATTTTTTATGTGTTTTATTGGTTCTGAGCTGATATTGGACACAATAAAATTGTAGATTGGTAACACCAGATTTATGCATAATTTTATCTCACTTGAGGAAAATGCTCTTATTATCTCCATTCTGAGGAAACAGAGACTTGGAGGTTAAGTGACTTTCCCGGGTACCACTTGAAGCAAGATTTGTATTCAGGATTCTCTTATTTTAAGTCCAGAGCTATATGCCTAGTATGCAGAGTTGAAAGGAACGTTCAGGATGGCCTTCTCAAACTGTTTTATGAAGCCCATAAATGGAAAGTTACTTGCCTGTAGCAAAAAGTAGCTGCAAGGTTAAAACCCTAGTCCTCTCTGGCTCTCAACTTTGCCACTCCTTTTACTTTACCACACTGTTTCTAGGTAAGGGGAGTCTTATGACAAGGAGTTGCTTTGAGGTTAAGATAGTGAAAGTACATTCATGACACGATTTATCTCAAAGAGAGATTAAAAAAAAGAAATCACACTCATGGACTAACTTTAGAGAGATGGACAGATCAAGAATATTTCTAGGAAACAGATCCTGGCATTTTAAAATAGTGACATACACTCAGAATGGAGGGAATATTAGAGTTTATTGAAGTCAGTTCTCTTAGCCTGGAGATGAGGAAATTAAAACTCTGAAGAGGTTAAGTAATTTGTTCAAAGTTATACCATTAATTGAACTGGTACTTGAAGCCGTGTGCTTTGACTTCACATCCAGATCTTTTTCCACTGTGCCAGCCTGGCTTCATAAATTAGTCAACCACCTCATGAGGTAATGTCCTGTACCATTCAGTGGAAGCTTATGCTTTGGGAGCTCTGTGTTTTGGGGTGCCTCCCCCATCTTCCCTCATCCTTCAATCTGAAAGAAGTTTGCAGCTGCCAGGAATCTATTCCTGGCCCTGGCTGATGAATGTTATTAGAGGGGATTTGAATGGAATCCATGCTCTCTTTAAGCTAGGCTGCTGCTGTTTCTTCCTGACACCCCTCAAAGTGCCAGGTCTGTCTAGCACTCACTCACACTTCCCTCCCTAGCGTTGCTGTGGCTGTTTAGACGTGAAAGTCTAGAAACTCTTCATATGAAAATTTCATGCCTCCAGGTGCTCCATTGATTATTCATGAAGCCTTCTCCGAGCTGCCACCACAGGAGCCAATTGGCTTCGGCATCCTTAGCATATTAATGACCTACCATGATTTAGTGCACGAGGAGAAATACGGCACCACCTGGACTTTGCCTTGCAAAGCTGCTGCTGGTACAGGGCAAGATCAGCCTTTCCAGTGGAAATGAAAAGCTCCTCCAGTTTCTTTTCTCAGACCGCATAAGACATATTTACCAACTGACTGATTCAAGGGAGCAGGAGACATATGGGAGCCTCAGTCTTTCCGGGGCCTGAGTTTCCAGAAACACAAGAACCTCTCTCTCTCTCTGCCTCGAGGTTCCTAGAAGGGTCTGAGGAGCTCCCACCATGGCCCCAGCGGCCAGAAAAGGTTTCCTTGGCAGTCACAGGAGGAGTTAGACATTACATCAGAATGAGTGAATACACTAAGGGCAGATCAAGTAACCAACCAGTCCAGCTGTGGTGGCTCCTTCAGTGTGCATTACAGATAGGTGCTGGGTTTCCGGAACATACTAACACTCTTATGGATTGCCAGAAAGTCAACCCGGCTCTAATCATTATTACTGCCTTGCTGTGTGACCTTGGGCTTCCCTTCTCTGGGCCTCAGTTTCTTCAACTGAAAATCAAGAAGGGTTGAATAGATCATGGTGTAAAATTCAAAAGGAAATCAGGGTCATTAGTCATACATAAGGATCCCTGGGGTGATTAAAATATTTTTTAGATGTAAAAAAATAAAAATTTAAAAATGCTGTTTTATTTTATTTTCATTTACTTATTGTAATTTCATACAAATTTACTAATTTGTAATTTTATTTACTTAAATATTTCCTAATTACATTTTAATCTGGTTCTGAGGAACTCTAGAGTGTTGCAGTCAGGATGATGGTCATTTCTATCTCTAAATAAGACAGAAGGACAAAGGTTAAGGAGATCTAGATGTGGTTTCTAGCTTTAACACAAAGCAAGCCTGGTTTTCTTCCCATCAACCTTGGAGGAGGTCAGGATTAGTCTTTGGATAGACTTGAGTACTATAACTGGAACACTCCACAGAACAAAAAACAAAATGCTAAAAAGATGACAACAAAAGGAAAATGTCAGTAACAAATTCCCCTCCACTAGCTTTCAATATAATAAACCAACCTGTGTTAAAATTGCATGTGCTCAAGATATTTTTCCCAAAAGTTCATTTATTTTATTTTTTTTAGCATTCATCCATATGTATATGTATATTGTTAAGTTACAAAATTTCCTTCTCCCCCCACCATGTCGAATAATCAGGTTAACATTGTCCATACATATTTTTGATAAACATATTTACAGATTAGTCATTTTCACTATGAGGAGTTAGGATTAAGGAATAAAGATACATAAGAGATAAATTTTTTATAAAGGGTTCACCAGATTCTGAAGAGTTGATTTTTTATTTTGTTTTGTTTTTCTTCCTCTGGATGTAGATAATATTGTCCATAGCCAGTCTAATACCAGCTAAGTCCTAGCTTGTGCCCAAGATTAATAGCAGCCTTTGATAGAACATTTGAAGTATTATAATGTAAGATGTCAAGAAACAAACAGTATCTCTCCTACGTGAATTTGCCAATGAGTTTAGCAACCCAAAGGAATCTTCATCTAGAGGTAGAGGAAAGAAGGGATACATTGGTACTAGTAATAGGAACATAGAGGGGATTGGGCATGTCATTTTATTGACGGGAAATTCCAGGAGGAGAAATCTCTGCCAGTGGGTTGGCTCTCTTTCCATCATTTGCAAATTTAATTTCCTAAAGAACTCAGAGATTGACTTTCCCAGTGTCACATAGATAGTATGCCTTAATAGAGGCAAGATTTGAACTGGAGACTTTTAGCTCTAAAAGAAGCTCTTTGTTCCCTATTCCACACATTATCACAAGATCATATTACAGGAATATATCACTTTCAGTTTAAAGACAGAGTCTTCTTTTTTCATCTATGCAGAAAATGCTTTAGGTTGCTTACAGCCCTCTACTCAATTTGATTGGCACAGGAATTTTGACGACTTTGGTTTCATATCTGGAACAGTCTGTCTCTCCATAGTTAATCTGTTTTGGTAGAATCACCAAGTTACTGCTGACCTTAGTGCTGACTTTTCCCATAGACTAAGCCTATTGTTGCTCAGATCTCCTGGGCTTAAAAGAATCACAAACTTAGCCTCCTAGGTGATGGGGGGTTAAAAGTGTGTGCTACCATTCCTGACTGCCAGCACATTTTTTATCATCATTTTAACAGAAAATATTAAGCATGATTAGGTATCAGAATAAACCCAATGATCATTATAAAGGTCAGAGAACATAAATTTGTATTCTATTTTTTTCTTTTTCTTTTTTGCAAGACTGACAGTATACACATTGGTTTTTAAATTATACTCACCACTGCATTTTTCATGTTGACTTTCATTGTCATCCAGGGAACTGAAAACTCTAATAATAATAACTCATCTATAAGTGCTATGCAAATGTAAGTCATATGATTATTATAACTACTATTGAATAATACAGCAAAGCTATTTCTTCACACAAACATATATATATATGTATATATATATATATACATATATATATATATATATATATATATACACACACACACACCAAAAACAAACCAAAGCAAGGATCCCTGTCTATTTATACACATGGTAAAAATGAAGTTTAGATGGGTTAAACTGACTTACCTAAGGTCATATAGCTAATGTTAGAGACAAGACTTGAACCCAAGTCTCCTGACTGCAAAAAAAAGAATTTTGTTTGTTTATTGGAGGCAATTGGTGTTGAGTGACTTGTCAAGGGTCACATAACTAGCTATTAAGTGTCTGTGGTCACATTTAAACTCAGATTTTCCTGACTCCAGGGCTAGTTCTCAATATATCCTCTTCATGGTGTAGTTAACCCCAGTATTTTTCCTAATAAGTACCATAACTATCTTTAGAGCTGGAATAGATGCTTCTAACTAAATTTATGATAACAGTAATAATTGATGATGAGATTAAAAGAAGAAACTGAGGCTCAAAAAAGAAAACGTACTTGCCCAAGGTCACATAGCTGATTGGTTGGCTGAGGTGATCAGGAATCCATGACAGTGTCTACAAATACTTATTGCTAGATTGATTGAAGAGAAAAAGATAAAAAACAGGGTCCCTGCCCTCAAAGTGCTCGAATTCTTTTGGAGTAGACAACATCCAAATAATTAAAACTACAGCAAACATAAATAGATATAAAGTAACTGAACATTAGACAACTTATCCAAGACCACATAACTAGAGACAAGATTTCAAAACTCAAACTCAAGATTTTTGTCAATCATGATATGTTATGGTGGGTATTTACATGATGCAATGGATAGAGCATTGGACCTGCTTCAGACACTAACTATGCAACCTGAACAAGTCACATAACTTCTATTTGTTTCAATTCCTCATTTAAAAAAATAAGGATAATAATAGCAACACCTACTTTCTAGGACCTGTTATGAGGATAAAATGGGGTAATATTTATTTAAAAAATAGCTCTTAGCATAGTGTCTGGCACTTTGTAGTCATTTTAAATGTTAGCTGTTATCATTTAGATTGTAATGAATCTATTTTTATGTATTGTCTGGTGGCTTATGTACATATTATTGTAACTTTTTTTTAATTAAAAGTTAAATGTAGGGGGGGAAGAACCAAGAGAAGAAATACTTCACTGTGAGCACCAGCTTAGGGTCACATATCTCCAACTCTAAAGTTTGAAAAGAACCACTGCTAGGTTGCTCAGTGAATAAAATCCCTGGCCGAGGTTCAGGAAGATTCATCTTGGTAATCCACTCTAGCAAAGAAAACCTCAAATGAGAAATGACCAAATAACAACAACACCACATATAAAATGTTTAGCATATTACGATTACATCCCAGAAGAGACCCCAGAAATTATCTGGTCCAACTCTTTGTTTTATATGAAAAAATTAAAGCTCAGAAAATAAATGACTTGTTCAAAGTGGTAAGTGACTAAATAGAGATTTAAAACCAGGGCTTCTGACTTTAAAGTTTATATTTGTTCTACTCTAACATACATATTATCTCTTTTACCTATTCTCAAGTCTTTGTGTTTCTTTGAGGTTTTTCTATAAATCTACATCAAAGGTTGCCATGGTAACTGCAAAGGGAACTCAAAATTCAAAAAAATCTAGGAGCTTTTTAGGGGTGAATTAATTAAATTATTGACCAATTATAGCAGGCTAATTTTTAAGTTGATAATTTTGTATGGCCTGCGACTGATGTTTTATATATATATATATATATATATATATATATATATATATATATATACACATATATATGTATATATATATGTATTATATATATATACATATATATATGTGTGTATATATATATATATATATATATATATATATATATATATATATATATATATATATATATATATATATACACACATATCCGGATGACTCTTGGCAGAAACAAGGCTTCCCACCTCAGGCTTATATGATCATCATTCATGTATATCTACTTCCAGCCTAACCTCATTGGTTTACATCCCAAGAGTCTCATTGCAATGTCTCCCTCTGATGTGGGCTACTGTCTACCCCAACCAAGAAGAGAGTGAAGGTGTAATCTAAGAGCATCGTTTTCCTTTTTCCCATTCATTGCTATGTATGCTATCTTCTCTACAGTCATAAACTCCTTCCTTAAGGCTGGTTGTTTTTAGTTTCAAGTGAAAGTAATCTTGGATGTGTCTGTCTGTACTGCTTCTCCCAGAGAAAATATCATTTAAAGGAGGGTAGAACAATGTAAAATGACTCTTGGATCATTATGGTTCGGACAAAATTTTGACTTAATTGGGAACTTGCATCTTGGAAGAACTATGACACGACAACAGAAAAGGAAAGAGAACAGTTCTAGCCCCTTCTCTTTGCTGGTCAGTGAACACAAATAGGAATGGTTTGCTGGCATTTTTTTGTCTGATGGGTAAGGCAGGGGACAGGGGAGTTGATCAGATTGTAAACCATAAAGATTCACTGACCAGCCCAGAAATGGACCCCATTATTAAATAAGGAGTAGAGTCAGATGGGAGTAGGTAAAGGAACAGAGAGACATTCACACTGAAACAGCAGGTATCTGGTTGAAATTGGCCCAATCCAGGATATAGTCTCTTTGCTTCTCTGTGTCTCCAGGAGCACTGTGACCAAGAAAATGCCGCTTCCTTTTTTAACTTGCTAGAAAAAGTTTCTTCTTGTTGTTGCCTCCAACACTAACATATGGAGAAGGAAAGACTGGACTCAACTCCCAAATGCAAGTCACATATACCTTCTTTAATGTCTATCCAGATTTATATGTTACTTGATAAAGCTATTAAAGTAAATGGCCATTAATTAAGATTTATGCTTAAGCTTATAAGTGCACAGTTTAGGGAGAGGAGAAGCTAATCCAAGGAAGAGATTTTTGTTCTTCCAAGTTCAAGCTGAAGTGGTGATGAATTAATTTGGGAGGGTGTTTCCGCATTTTTTTTTTGTATTATCTGAAGCATATACACTCACTAGATTCTCTTCAAACCTGGAGAGAGGAAGGTAATAAGGAACAGAGTCTAAGGGGTATGTAGTTGTATTTAGGGTTCAGGACTGCTAGTACTTAGCTTCATCTCTCATTAAAGGATATAGTACCACATACTTTCCCCCCAATATCATGTAGGAACTTTACATCTTTACATTTTTCTCATAATTCCATGTTCTCAAAGCCACAAAACATGGGCTTCATAATGAAATATTTCTAAAATACCCAATGAAGTCTACATTTCTTTTATACCTAATCAAAGACTAGTTTTATTTCCTTCCAATTACAATGGTAAATGGGTATAAGGTATCAAAACTGGAAGGAGCATTATTATAACACTTGAATATAGCAAAAATAGTATTGAATTTAGATCCAATAGTAGGTGACATTCTTATAGGACTTTAATGTCTGTAAAACACTTTATATTATCTTATATGAGCTTCACCATGACTCAATGAGACAAGTATTATATTATTCCTATTTTACAGATGAGAAAATTGATGCTCAGTAGAAGTTATATCTTTCTCTTTGTTGCATGCCATATAAAAATCAAAGACCCAGTTTCTGACTATAAACCCAACTTTTGTTCCATTGTACCATATTGCTAGTCCTATAACCTCCTTTTTATAAAGTAGATATTATGAGGTAATATACATTTGGGTCAGAAAATGTGGGAATGAATCTAAACTTAGCTCCTTAACCAAGTGTGAAAATGAGCAAGTGGTTTATCTTTCTCTGAGTCACAGTTATTCATCTCTATGTTGGGAATAATGTTTATACTCTATTTCCTAGAGTTATTGGTCAAGTGAGATAGGTTTTTTTTTTATCTGTACCTTTTCAGATTGTAAAGAACTATATAAATATAGTAGCTACCAATTTAGGTAGTACTTTCAGATAAAATGTTTCATATACATATTATTTCATTTGATCCTCACAACTCTGAGATAGTTGCTCAGAGTGACTTACCCAAGGTCTTAAAACTATAAGTATAAAAAGTAGGACTGGAAACTGGGGACTTCTGAATCCAGGTTCTGGGTCCATAAGTGAGCACTTACTGTTACTGGTCACAGGAACAACTGCAACATCTGGACTATAACTGCTGTCCTGACCCAAGCCAAAGCTCTTTTCACCATGATCCTTCCCAGTAGATCTCTCATCTCCCCCTCCCCCTCCCCCATCCCCAGCCACCATGCTGCTAGGCTTTTACACAATGTGAAATTTAAGTCCTAAGACTCCTGTGGTTTCAAGATTCCATCCCCAGGTCTTTTCAGGTATGCTGAGCTTTTGCCTATTCTTTTCATACAACAATTTAGAGCAGATATAGTCATAAATGTATTATCTATGTGGTAAGTATATACATATGTAATTAGATGGCTGCAAAATTATATATGTGAGTCTTTAAAGAAGGGAAGGGTTCAAAATTGAAATCCCAGCCTGGTAAATAACCTATTATGCCCAAAGCGATCCTGATTGCCTATTCATAGTTGAAATTTACATGAACCCTTGTTCATTAAAGAATGAATAGCTGCTAATTTGCAGCATTACCAAAGCAAAGTTCAGATGACAGAATAAAAAAAAGAAAGAAAAAAGAAAAGCCCTCTCAAATCAGAAATGGACCAGCTGTCCCCCATAATCCCCACTACAACTTTCTTAATATACTCGGGAGCCCTATTTTTAAATTCTACTATCTAATTAAAAGCACTAGGAGGATAAAAGGATGCAGATTGCCAGATTCAAAATTTAATAATAAAAAAAGATAAGAAACCCCCTCCCTTCCCACCTCCCCAGACAATATACAGAATCAATTCATTTGTGAAGGGTGATATTTTAGGAAGATTCATATCAGGGACATTAACCAGCCTGAGCACAACATAATTGTACTAAGCTAGTGCTTTAAAGGACCATGGAAATCTATTGGTTTCTTCTCTGTTTCTGAAGTAATTGCAGAAACCAAACTATACCCAAATCCCTTACCTCCTGGTTCAGGGTTCTTTATGCTCCATGGCACCTCTACTTAATTAAGGATGTTTGCTCAGCATTGAGGCCAAAAGGGAAAAAAAAAATAGATCACTATCCCTCCCTTCAAAAGATTTGCAGATAAGTTGGACAGGAAAACTTTATACATATGAATAGATAAATAACAACAAAGACTGTTCTGTACTTCTTCTTTATGTCTACACTCTTTTTTCCTAAGTGACCTAATCAACTTGTATGTCTCTCTCCTGAGTTCCAGCCCCTCATCACCACATGTCTATTGAATACTTTGTTCTGGATATCTAGCACAATCTTTAGTTTAACATAATTGAAATGGAACTCCTTAATTTTTTCCATAAAACTGATACCTGTTTCAAACGTCCCTATTTTGACCAAGGGTACCATCAACCAGTCACTCAACTTGACAACCACAGAGTTATGCTCATTTCCTCACTCCCATTCACCACATATAGCAATTAAAATTGCCAAATCTGTTTATTCCTTCATATCATCTCTTGAACACATCCTCCATCATTATACTTACACAACAATCACCTAGTTCAGGCCCTCATTCTGCTGTTGACTCAAGTGTCTCCCCATCCTCATCTATCCTCCATGGAGCTGCAAAAGTGATTTTCTTAAATCCTTTTATGTTATTTCCTTTTCATTAAACATCAGTAAATCCTTCCTCCGGGACCAAACATACAAATCCTCCTACAATTACAAATCTCTACAATTTGAATCCTACTTTGCTTTCCAGCCTCAAAACAGAAAATTCCCATCCATGAACTCCAACTCCAAAGTTATACTTACCTTCATGTTGTTCTCCACAAACACACACACACACACACACACACACACACAAACACACACACACACACCCACATAGAACTCTATTTACCTTCATGCCTTTTCAATGACTCTTACTATGACAAGAATGCTCTCCTACTTCACCTTAATCTCCTGGAAACTTTGATTTCCACCAAGAATCCATTCAAAAATTAATAACTGCAGGAGACTTTACCCCAACAACAGCTGCTAGTAAATGTGCCTATCCCTACTTGCCCAGGTTATGCTATATCTATTGTACTGATAATATCATGGCCCTTTGACATGAAACCCTGCTTTTCCAGATCTCTTCATCTCAAAACTGATTGGCATCATGACCTAATTTCTTCTTTTCCATAGTTTTTGACAAACAGATATCCTCTTCCTTGCCAAGACCATGCCTTTCACATACATAGGAAGGAATACTTGATTCTATTCCTTCCTGTCTTTTTCAAGAGACTTATCCTCTATCATCCCTCCCTTGAATTTTCAATCTCTGCCTACCAAGTGATTGACTAATTCCTTCTTTATGACTTCTAACATGCATAAGTATCTATTATTCTAAAAATAAAAACAAAAAACCTTCAGCCTCTGCCTATCAACTGATTCATTACTTTAAAATATGTCTAAAACTTGCTCAACCTAAAAAAAATACTTGTTATTCCCTTGATCTATCATTCTATATCTTACATCCATTTCTTAGCCAAAGTCCTAGGAAATGTTATTTATACATGTTGCCTCTGCATTCTCTTACTCTTTAAACTTTTGAAAGCTGACCTCTAATTTCATCATTCTTTAGAAGAATAGTTTCTCTAAAGTCAATCAGTTATCTTGTACTTGCCAAATCAGATAATCTTTTCTACATTACAACTTATCTTGGTTTCATTTGCCAATGTTAAATACACTCACCTCTTGGAAATTCTGTTTGTATATTAGAGACAAAAAGGGCAGTTAGGTGACACAGTGTATAGAGCATTTGCCTTGGAATCAGGAGGACAGACATTTAAATCCAGTTTCAGACACTTGACTCTCATTAGCTATGTGACCTTGGACAAGTTGCTTAACCCTGATTGCCTCACATCCAGGGCTATGTCTAGACATACTGATTCATATTTGGCCACTGGACCCAGATGGCTCTCAAGGAAAAAGTGAGTTTGAGGACTTAGTACAGCACCCCTCTTACTCAAATTCAATTCATCTGCTTGTCATGGTCTTACCTCCCTGATGTCATCGTCTTTTTCGAGAATGAAGGACAAGCATCATCATGAGAGACAGAAAGATAGACATATAAGGAGACAAAATGGAAAAATGAGATGGGGAGAAAGAGCAGAGAGAGAACAAATGAGAGGTTGGGTAGAGAGGAGAAGAGGAAGGTAGACTACATTCTACTTGTCTACTTTCTTAGTTTTCCTTAATTGACTCATGATCTACATCATTATCCTTTGGGTATTTCTCAAGGTAATATCTTAGACCCTCTTCTCACTTCTCTTTGTCTCTGTCTGCCTCTTTGTCTGTCTCTGTCTCTGTCTGTCTGTCTGTCTGTCTGTCTGTCTCTCTCTCTCTCTCTCTCTCTCTCTCTCTCTCTCTATCTCTGTCTCTCTGCCTCTCTCTGTCTCTGTCTCTGTCTCTCTCTGTCTCTCTGTCTCTCTCTCTCTCTCTACTTCCCTCCCTCTCTCTCTCCCTCTTTAACCAAATTGTATTACTAAGTTTGACTTTCACTCCTTAGTAGCTGACTCTTGTCAATACATTCATTCTCAGTCTTTACCTTGAGTTTCAATCTTTGATCAACAATTGCTTGAATATTTCAAAGTGGATGTCCAAAACATAGCTTAAACTCAAATTGACTAAAATTAGATTCATTATTTCCCCCCTAAATTCTTCCTTCTCTTACATTTACCTATTTCTATTCAGTCAATTAATCAACAAATATTATGTGCTAAGCACTGGAGGAGTACTATTGAGAATAACA
Organism: Macrotis lagotis; assembly: GCF_037893015.1. Taxonomy (NCBI): domain Eukaryota; kingdom Metazoa; phylum Chordata; class Mammalia; order Peramelemorphia; family Peramelidae; genus Macrotis; species Macrotis lagotis. The sequence goes on along the minus strand of NC_133658.1, from coordinate 212,826,424 downwards.
TCAGCCTTCCATTCTCCCAGGTTACACTCTTATAGATATCATTGCTATTTCTACATTTAAATATTTGTCTCATCCAACCTTTCCATACACTTTACCCTAGTTAAGTTCACTTCTTACCCAGGTTTTTGCAATAGCCTTCAAATGAATTTCCATGCCTAAAGTTTCTCCCTTGCCTAAAGTCTCTCCCTCCTATAGTCCATCATAAAAACTGTTGCCAAAGTAAATTTCTTTAAGTAAAGGATTTTATCATATTAGCCTCCTATTCAGTCAACAACAATAACTTCCTATTGCTTCTAGGATTAATTATAATTTTTCTCCATAGCTTTTAAAGTTTTATATAATCTAACTTCAACCTATCTTTCCACTCTTATTGAAATTCAATGCCTCCAATCACTCTGTAATCCTACCAGAGTGACTTTTTCTGTTTCCTTTTTAGTTCTGAATTTTTCAAATCCTGGTGCAACAACTGAGAAATATAAAATACTAAATAAATGCTGATAGATTTGTTTGACTAACATAGAAAATAATTAATCCCATTGTTCAAATAAGAGGATACTGTGAGTGTAGATGATCAAGGAAGACCAAATGGAATAGGTGAAACTTGGGAAGACCCTTAAAGAATAGTTAATATTTGGATGGGGAGAAAGGAAGAGAGAAAGTTCATGCCTTGAGAATGTAATCATGTAAACAAAATGTAAGGTCAAAAATGTATCTGGTTTTGGAGCATAGACTATTCTTAGAAAAGTAGGAATCACAGAATTTCTATATTGAAAGAATCTCTGTGGCCATCTAGTTTAATTCACAAATGAAAATGAATCCCTTCAGCAATATGTTTGACAAGTTATTACCAGTCTTTGCTAGAAGGCCTATAATGAAGGGAAAGCTACTGCTTCTGAGGCAGACTATTCTTTTTTGATATAACTCTAATTCTGAGGAATGCTTTCTATGACTATAACACTAAATTTATCTCTTTGTATCTCACCCCCTGAGGCCAAACTTCACAAATTTTGCCCTTTCAAAATATTTGAAAATAGATATCATCCCCCCATCCCCATTTTATTCAACTAATATTTATTGAGTATGGGCTCTTGGCTCTTTTCCATCCTGGATCGCCACCATTGGGCAAGCACTTGGCTCTCCATTTTATATTGGTAAACAATAGTATGAAATAATGTTGAAGTCTGATTGTAGAAGAATTCTTAAGTATCTGGATTGCAAGAGAAACAGATTGGCATAATAGATGGAGAGTCAGACTATAAACCAAGAACATTAATTTTTTTGTTTCTGGATAATTTAAGTTTTTTAGTTCTCTAATTATCCAGGAATCAAAGTTGAAGAGATGGCACCAATTTGTACTCCAGACTTCCTCTCTTCTACTGCAGCACTTCATCCTGAAGCTTCACTCTAATTTTGTAGTTCTCATACTGGTAATATGCTCTACCTCTGTGTCTTCTCCCTCTGTTTGATAGGCCTTTCTAGATTCTCAATTTAAGGAAATTGAACCATGTTTCTTTTATCTCCAAGAGGTGCACTTAACTTCTACCATGGCCCAGCACTAGGTATTTGTGTTCCTTAATACTGCCTTTTCAGCTCCCTCTTATATAATATCTTCTTCTATCTTCTTTATACTTGTATTTGTATTTTCAGAGCTTGGTATCTTTTAAGCCATTAATAAGTACTTGTTGACTGAGTGGTATATAGTTTCATTAAGCAAACATTCCTTGTATAGATGGAATCATGGGTCTATTTCTTATCCATTAAGTGATAAATTAGGATAGAGTCAACTTCAAAGGAGAAAAAAGTTTCTGAGTGACAGATGTGAAAGAAGAATCTGGAAGTGGCAATTGGTATATAAAACCAATGTGATGATTGCAGGACATCCAGGGATGTAGTGGGGAAGGTTCCATTATTGTTGGAGAATATATCTCAAAATGCACTGTCATCTGTGAAAAATTATGTCAGAAAATGGAAGTCATAATAAGAAGTTCAGGAGAGAAAGCTTCCTAAATATGGAGTGGAAATTATGAAGGTTACAATGGAAAGGGCAGGTGGATCTGGAATTAGATATAACTAAGGTAGAATTGAGGAATATGAAGATGAGAGAATAGTATATGAGGATTTGGGACGGGAATTCCATATTAAAAGATTTGGGAGTTTGTCACAAGTAGATTTCATTCGGTATTATTGAAGCATTGTCATTGTACACAAAACACTTATCAGGTAATTTTGTTAATCATGTATAACTCTTCATGATCTCATTTGGATTTGTTTTTGTTTGTTTTTTGGCAAAGATAACTACAGTGGTTTGACATTTTCTTCTACAGCTCATTTTACAGATAAGGAAACTGAGGCAAATAAAGTTGTTACTTGTCCAGAGTCACAGTAACTAAGCAACTATCTAAGGTGAGATACAACTCATGAAGTCGAGTCTTCCTTACTTCAAGCCTAGCACTCTATCTACTGGACCATCCAGCTGCTCCAAATATTTAAAGTCCAATATTTGTAGAATTTGAACAATAAAACATAATTTGAATGATATTTTTGATGTCTTTTCCCTCCTGAAAGAGATCAATATGTCAGGGTTGTTCATGACAATCTGAAAATAGAAAGTGTTTGCCCTTTAATTATAGCAACTAGAGCACTACTTTGTTATTTTTTGTTTGTTTTTTAAATTTGCTATTATTAGCAACAGAATAAGATTGAGGACCATAGAATTAAAGATAGTAGGTATATTAGAGGCCATCTCTACAATTCTAACAATTAAAATCCACCTTATCTTATCTTATAATTGAGAAAAATGAGGCCCAGAGAAGTTGAGGGATTTATTCAAGGACATGCAGGTACTCAGTAACTACACAAGGATTTGAGTCCAAGTTATCTGGCTCCAAATCCATTGCTCTTTCCAATATATAGTTTTGCTTCTCCCACAGTAAAGTGGTTCATTTAATGGAGTTGTCATCAAATAACTCAAATTACTCATTTTGCTGAACTCTACATTTCAGCCTAAATTGCCCAAGGTGAGCTTCTTGCTTTTTCCTATACCTGATATTCTGTTTCTCATCTCTAGTCTTGTATACTCAGGCTGTCTCTTATATGTGAAATTTTATTTCTTCTTATTTCTTCTCTTTAAATCTCTAGGTCTATTCATCAGCTAATTCAAGTTTTCCCCCTCAAACCACTATATCGGTATTTTCAATTCCCTAAATTATTTCACATTTACTAATCTGTATATGTATATAGATAGATATACATATAGATATATTTTCTTTCCTGTTAATAGAATGGAATTTCCTTTGGGATCTGGGATTATTCTTAGGTTTTGTCTTAGTGATAGCTGTTTGATAAAATGCTGGTTGAATGAAATGGAATGGAATACAATCAAAAGGGCAGAGCTCTGTTTTAGTATTATGTAAAGTACATTAACTAGATATAAACATAACCTTGTTTCACACTTACAAAGGATTAATATAGTTATTATTTCACTCACTTCAGTAAGATATCTTTTTAACAGGTACCATTCTTGCACTATGAGAAAGTATGGAATAATTTCTTGGTTTAACATAAACAACGAAACTTTACCAACTCTTCTAGGACCATTTCCAAAGAAAACTCTCCAAGTGAAGCCTGTATGAAAGCTATATGAAATAAGGCAATGGATTTGGAATTGAGAAAAGAAAACAATTTCACCAGGGGATTCCCTTTCCTGCCTCCTACTCAATCCATGGTTTGCACTTTCATTGACCCTCAGAATTAAGTTTTTCTACCTCAGAAGACTGAAGGCTTTAAATTTAAGTTTGTTCTTTCCTCTGGCTGCCTGGAAATGGGGTTGCCCACCCCCACAGCAGATTCCACTTCAATGTTTGACTTCTTAAACCAAAGGAGCTCCTCTATCATAGAGGGAATTGCTTGAGAAGGAATCCTGACTAATATGCATGTCTCCTCCAGTGCAGTAGAGAAGTAACACTCCTAGCTGGGCCTCTGGCTGAGAACCATGGGAGGATTTTGACTAGAAATCCATCACCTTTCTGAACAACTCCCACTATTATGAAAGGACTTTAGGAACATGGAAATGAAGAAATAACTATGCTAATATTGAAATCATCTATATTTGATCTTTTTTTAAAGCATTATTTAGGCTGACTGCATGGGGAATTGTCCAAACCTTAGAAGTCATAGATTTTCCCCAACTTGTCTAAATCCAAGGAGCCTCCTTGGCTTTTGTCTAGATCTGTCTGATTTCAAAGTGTCCCTAGATAGTTATTAAGTAAGATTATAAACTAAGATGTGGATGATATAGTAAAGAGATTAATCTTGCTATTTGTCATTGTTATCATGCATAAATACAAACAAAACATCAAATGTGCATGTCAAAACAAAGGACATGAAGCAGGACTTCATCCTATATCAAGGAACTTTCAAAGATACAACTTTATGAATTATTATAGTTAGATTCCACTAGGGAAATCATATGATGTAGAAATTATACTTTCCGACATAGTAAATGCTTTACACAATGGTCTAGGATTCTAATCTACAGAGAAATTACCATACTATAATAGTAGAAGTTCCTTAATTGTATCAGTAAAATTACAATTTCATATTGTAACCTTGTTCTTATCTCTATCCTAAGTTATGGTGATTTTTCTTTATACCTAAAATAAATAGACTTTTACTATAGAGAAATTAAAAAGGATCAATAATCCAAAAATTATTTATGAGTACTTATTGTGTTCCAGGAAATATTCTAGACATTGAAGTTACAAAAAAAAGAAATAAAACAACTGTAACCTAAAGAAGCTTAAAATGTAATCTGGTAAAAAGGCATGAATACAAACATAGGGACAGGTTCTGGATAAGGAAATTAATAAGGAAATTTCATCTATTAATAAGAACAGTTGAGTCTCATGTCTGCTACTTAGAATCTTAAAGGGTTGCTTAGAGCAACAAAAGGTTAAATACATTGCTCAGAGTCACATTGCTAAAATATGTCAAAGGCAGCACTTGAACTCAGATCACCCTTCAGTTTTCAGTTAGTCAGTAAGTTATGATGATAACTGATTACACCAGGAATAGTGCTATGTTCTAGGAATAAAAAAAAAGAAGTGAAAGACAGTCCCTTCCCTCCAGGAGCTCCAATCTAATCGGAGCAGACAAGCAAACAAATATATATATATATATATATATATATATATATATATATATATATATATATATATATACAAACTATATAGAGTCTAAAACTTGTTGATGTCCTTCATGCTCAAAGATGACCAAAATGACATAATAAAGTCAGGGTCAAGGTGGAGTGTGTCCAACTCTTATTGATCTGACTACTATGAACTCAGAAGGATCCATCATAGGTCAGGCACAAATGATCCATCTGAGAATTTGGTATGGAGACATTTTAAATCTGCTCATCTGCTATTTGATCTACTGCAATTCTGCTTTGTTCATATATCATAGCATATTCTTTGATGCAGGCATGCCATGCTGGACAGTCTTGTGCCAGTGTCTCCCATGTCTTACAACTAATACCAAAATTCTTCAGAGAGACCTTGAGAACATCCTTGTATCACTTCTGATCTCCACACAAGCATGTTTGACTTCTATGAGTTAGAAAATTATTCTGTAAATTAATCTCTTTAGGCAAACACACATTTGGCAGGTGAAAAATGTGGCCAGCCCATTGATATTGTGCACTCTACAGTAGAGTTTGAATGTTTGGTAATTTGGTTCTTCAGAAGATCTCAGAATCTGCCACTTCATCTTTGTAGGTAAACATTAGAATTTTCCTAAGATGATTCAAATGGAAACAGTTCAACTTTCCTGACCTGGATCTGGTAGACTTTTCACAAGCATATAACAGTGAGGACAACACAATGACTCTATAGTCCTACAGTTGGTAAAGAATCAGATTCCTCTTTTCTCCCACACTTTCTTTCATAGCCTCCTAAATGCTGACCTAATTTTGACATTCTGTGTATAAACCTCATCATCTCTGTGTACAATGTATATATGTCAAAAGTATATTTGCCAAGGTAAATGAAGTTGTGAATCTAGCCTCCATGGTTTCTGATAATAAATTCCTCATAGTAAAAGATTTTCATAGGCTTCTGTAAGTCATATATTCATCACAAGGCATCACATCTCTTTGGAGAGAAGATGCCATATACTCTGAAGGGGATTCTAGGCTTTTGGTATCTATACTAGCAGAATACAAGCTCTGCCTAGTCCTACCAATCTAGAAAGGTTTCACTTATGAAAAGGAAAGAATGCATATCCATCTTGGAAGTCCAATCTACCTAAGCACAGAGAGACTCATCATTGGATTTATGTCAAACTGATAAATTATTTGGTCTTGAGATCTCAACAAATTAGTCCTAGGGAACTTATGATATGCATTGTTGCAGGGAATTCCCACATCAATGAAATCATAGACCCTTGAAACATTAAATATTAATTGTACATACAGTCACAAACTGAATATGATATTCATAATTCATAGTTTAGCTGACTGCCAATTCTTTGTCAAGGGTATCCCCTTTAAATATTAAGGTCCTAGGAGACAGGATTTGCATTTACTTTACTTGTACCACATACCTATGAAGGCTTAATACATACAAGAATAGTTAGTGTGAAGGAGGAATTTTATATTATTGAATATTCAGAATTCAGTTCAATTAAATGAGCATGTACTAAATGCCTAGTGACTCCCTCTCATCTCTAGGTTCAAGTATAAACTTTTTTCTCTGACATGTAAAGTTTTTCACCATTACAATCTTTCAGTATCACTAGATATTTCTCCCCTTCATAAACAGTATGGTCTGGTCATACTGGCCCATTTGTTTTTTCTTTCTCTTTGAACTGAATATATTATATTTCATATTAAAATGCTCTCCCTCCTCATTTATACCTCTTAGTGTTTCTAGCTTCTTTTATGTCTCAGCTCAGAGACCAACTTCTGGTGGAGACTTTTTCCTATCTCCCAGCTGCTAATGTATCTGCTCCTTAGATGCCATGGATCTATTTTGTATGTATCCTATAAATGTCTGTTAGATTATGAAATCCTTGAGGGAAGGGATGGTTTTTTACCTTTTTTTTATCTCCAGTGTTTAGCATAGTTACTGGCACAAAGTAGGAACTTATTAAATATTTATTGATTGATCATTGATTGATTGATTGACTTTGCTAGGCTCAAGGGATAAAGAAATAAAAATGAACAATCTTTACCTTTGGATCTTACATTTTATTGAAAGAGATAAAAAAATGAGTGGTACAGTGGAAAAGATGATGGACTAGGATTTCAAAGAATCTGATTCCAGGAGAATGTGATCTCCTTGTAGGTAGGTGCCATCTCATTTCTGTGCTTGCAAAAAATCCTTTAAACAGTTTGATTGCTTTCATAGTTGATTATTCTAGTCTCCATAAAGACATTAACTTTCTGTGTAACCATAAGTACATCTTTAAATGACTCTAGACTCTTTCTCTAGTTATAAAATAAATTTATCGAATTAGATGAACCTTAAAGTTGTGTCTAGTTTTAATAATCTGCAAGTCAAAAACACAAAAGCAAACAAAATCTTCAGACTGTTTCTTTAGAATCTAAATTGTTTTTGTTCAATTGGTTTTTGCTTTTGAGTTTCCAACATTAACAATAATAATAATAATAATAATAATAATAATAATAATAATAATAATACTTATTTGTTATTTTTTTACTCTAACAATGAGGAACTTTAACTTTCAAAGGGATATCAGAGAAAAAAATTCATAAACAACAATATTGACTTGCAATGAGGTAGTATTTTAACATCATTTGTAAGTTTTCCAGGAAAGGTTGGATGACCTCTTCTTGGAATTATGGAATTATTTGAAGTTGAAGGGACATTTTAGAGATATCTAAATCACTTTGTTACATTTCTAGATAAGGAAGCTGAGACTAAGAGAAGCAAGTGACCAATCTCAGAGTGAAATAGTGTAAGAATGGAGACAGGATTCCAATTATCCTAATTAAAGTCTTGTGTTTTGTTTTTTTTTCCACTGGAGTGAGAAGAATGATATAGTAGGGAACAAATAAAATACTGTTTGGGTGCAAAGAGAGAACTCTTTCAAATCTCACAGCTCACTATTATAAGTTAAATGACTGTGAGCAAATCATTTAAACACTCTAAACCTCAGTTTTCTCATCTGTAAAGTGTTGTATTTAATATCAATTGAGATGATGCATGTGAGATGCTTTGTAAACCTTAAAGCATTATATAAATGACAGCTATTGTTTTTATTTCTACAATACTATATTATATCCTCATGGGAATGTTAGAAAGTAGATCTATCCATCATCCAGAATAACCTTTAAGGGTCCTTTTAGGTCTGGAATTCTAGGTCCATAAAAATAACTTTAAACATTTTTATAAAATTGTAATACTTTGGACACAGAGGTCAAAAAGAAATTCATTTCTTTGTATGGGTTTCACATAAATAAATGTTAACTCAAGTAATTCAGTGGATTTTTTTGCATTCTCTCAGTATCCCCATTTACAAACTATTATACAAAAATCAATAATGTCATATGTACACTATTTCAAAAAAATTAATATTACCATAACATGCCATAGCTTCCTTTTTGAGTTAGATTTGAAAGCTAAGCATTTCTTTGGATGGAGAGAAGCACTTTTTAAACCAGGATGCCTTTATGAATTGTCTGCAGTACCACCCCCAACCCCAGTGCTTGCTATCTTGCAGACACACTACATGTGAGAGGTGTCTCCATTTTTCAAATATATTTAATAAAATTTTATACTTATTATTGGAATCTGAGATGGAACACAGAACACTGTCAAAGAGATAGCACCTCTCAGAACAGAGTGGTTGATGGAAAGATACTTAGGAGAGAATGGGTATTTGATAATTCCTGTTATCAGCTACAAGAAGAGATGCTATCTTGTTTCTCCCTATTCTGATTCCTTACTGTTGAAGAAATGATTTTGTAGAAATGAGAGTTATTAGGCAGAATCTTTGCTTGGTAATCCTCACCTGAAAAAAATTCAAGAAAAACAAACAAACAAAAAAAAAGAATATATCCATGTCCCTGACATCCTCATTATCTAGGTATTAATGTCAATAAAGTCTTATAATACTTCACATTCTATCACATTTTAAAGTATTCTATTCTAAAATTAGGACTTATAATTCATTTTGCATGTGTTCAGATTTATAAAAAGGAAAACATATCACTATTATTAGAACACGTTTAATGCACGAGTATATATATGTATATTATAGTTCATGTTCAAAGGACTTATGATAACATTAATAGACTAATGCCCAACAGTAGTTGCCTGGTACAAAATATTGTGACAGAAGATTTGTCTAATGCCCATTAACAAACTTAAATCACCCATAATGATAAATTACTTTCTATTTTGTCATTTTTTAGTATTATCTTATGTTACTGTGCTGGTAAAGCAAGCTTGGATCTACTAACATATATTTCTCTTCTTATTCTTCACTATTTAAATGTTTAGAAAAAATACTGGTAGATTCATGTACAGTGGAAAGATCACTGAACTAACCCATCAATTGGGGAAATGACTGAACAAGTTGAAGTATATGATTGTGATAGAATACTACTGTGATATAAAAAATGACCACAAAGATCTTAGAAAAACATGGCTAGACTTGCATACGACATAATGAAAAGCAAAATGAGCAGAATCAAGAAATATTATGTGTCATAACAATGATGTTGTTTTAAGAACAACTTTGAGGAATTATGTCATTTTGACTATGATAAATACCCAAATTAAATACAAAGGATATCTGAAGAAAGATGGATATCCAGAGGAAGAAATGATAAATAGAAGTATGTATAGAATGGTTTAATATCTTTTTCTAATTTTAGCTATCTCTCTAAGGCAGGGAAGATGAAAAAATGAAAATTCATGGTAACTTTTTTATATATTTAAAAGGAATAGCAAGCTGTATGTAACAGATTTGCAATTTCATGCACATTTTCCCCTATTCTACTGTGTTATGGAAATACTTTTTTTTCCTAAGTTCAGAAAAAAATAAATGTTATTTTTAAAAAAGAACAGTGCAGTAATCACAGTTCCACTAATAACCAGCAGTGAGGTCTTTTACAAGACACTCAAAATCTCTGAACCTCAGTTTCTTCATCTATAAAATGAGGAGTTAGGACAATTTGATTTCTGGACTTGCATCCTATGTCATAGTGCTTATGGAGAAAAGAACAATGAACAAATCTAAATAATGTAATGGGGTGGTGAGGGGAAAGGCAGAAAAAAGAAAGAAACAGGAGTAGATAGAAATAGAGATGAAAAAGGAAATAGAAATGTAAGAAGAGAGATAGAGACAAATGTGAATTAGAAACAGGGAGTGAGATAAAGACAGAGGAAAAAGAAAAATGAGGGACAGAAATAGAGACAGAAAACATCAAGAAATATTAAAAAGACCAGAGAGTATACCACTGTAAAATGGAATGCATTTTACCTATCCTGGAAAATTCTTGTCACATGATGGAAGAAAAGGAAAAGAAGGCTTAAAAGGGAAATTAGTATAGAACTTTTAGAAATCTGTCAAACTGGAAAATGATAGGAAGGCAATGTGAATTCATAAGATTATTGGAATATTTCTTGAGAACTCAAAATTTTCCAGAAGTTCCCAAAAGGTCATGAATTTAAAGGACATTTTAACTGCTTGAAAGTTACGGAGTCAAAAATACTCCCTTGCATTGAAATTATTTGTGTAACTATCTGTAAGTTATCAATTTCTTGAGAGCAGCAAAACACCATTCATACTAGACTGGAGATTATTTTTAATGCTGACATAAGACCTTACAAATAACTAATATTTCAACAAAGTTTAATTGTGTTAATGAAAGAATGAAATGATTATTTAATATCAAGATATCATTGCCATTACCTAGATTGGTAACATGACCAGAAGCATTAACTCTATCAATTTATGGGTAGTAATAATGTTGGTAAAAGATAACAGTTCAAATCACCAAATGAGTAGAGTTGACAGTAGAAATGCAACTAGGCACTTAATTAACTAATTAGGTGATATTTCTCACAATCAGAATACTTTTTTGTGTATTTATTCATTTTATTTTATTCTTAAGTTTTAGAATAAACCAGCATTTCCATAACATGGCACAATAAAAAGATGATTGCACATAAAAATTAAAATCTACTATGTATAATTTGCTATTCCTTTAAAATGTACAACAAAATTCTAATACAAAATTTTTTTTCATCCCACCCTATGATTGTAATGGAACTATGCTAAAAAAATGTTGAATTCAATGATTTTTAGAAAAAAAAACATGGAAGGGTGGAGTCAAGATGGCTGAGAAAAGGCAGGAATTCCCAGAAACTCTCCCCAGAACTCTCCAAATATCTTTAAATAATGACTCTACTCAAGTCCTAGTGTGGTAGGACCCAGAAAAAAAACTGAGTGAAACAATTTGCCATTCAAGACAACTTGGAAGACCCATGTTACACTAAGATCGGAAAGGGCCACAGCACAGCCCAGGCTGCTTTGGAGATAACCACCTCCAGTGTCATTAAAGAACAGCTCACAGAGCAACTGGGTCTTTGGGGCACCTAGGTCAGTGGTAGCAGTGACAGTTTCTAGACTTCTCAGCCCAAGGATTGCAAAGGAAAATTGGGAAGATCAATGGGAAAACTCTGCTGTATCAGAGTGAGCACAGCCCAATCTAGCCCAGGCCTCAGCATGGCATCAGGGTAGTCCCAGCTGAGGAACAAAAAGAAGGCCTGGGGAATTGTCCAGCAGGGAACCACTCATCAGCTGTTTCCAGAGCACTCAATTCACAGATATTAAGGGGGTTGGTGGAGACCACAGAGGTCTCTCTGCTATCGTTGGGGCAGGACTCTGTGACCCATACTCTGATCCAGGTCCCAATCTGGGACCCTAGTGTCATAAAAGGAGATGCCTCACAGTTCCAGAAAGAACTGCTTGTAGTCATCCATAGACCAGAGCATAGGCCAGGAGAGCAGTCAGAGCCTGTCATAAGACCTTGTTGTAACTGAGGTCCCTGGGGTGCTTTCAAAAGCCCTCAAAAGCTTGGGACAATGTGTCCTCCACTCTGGAAGTAGAACCCCACCTTAACAAAGAGTTAACATCAAGTCATGGGCTGGGGAAATAAGCAAACAACAAAAGAAAAAATCCAACAACCATAGACAATTACTTCGGTCTCATGGAGGATCAAAATACACACTCAGAAGATAGCAAAGGCTCCAAGAAAAATATGAATTGGTCTCATGCTATGGAAGAGTTCAAAAAAGATTTTGAAAATTAAATAAGGGAGGTAGAGAAAAATTGGAAAGAGAAATGAAAGCAATATGGGAAAGTCATAAAAACGAAGTCCCAACTTGATGAAAGAGAAACCAAAATGTACTGAAAAAATAACATCTTAAAAAGCATTTTGAGTCAAATGGAAAAATAAGTCCAAATGGTCAATGAGGAAAGGAAGTCCTTAAAAAGGAGAACTGGTCAGATGGAAAAGGTGATACAAAATTTCTGTAAAGAAAAAATTTCTTTTAATGTGGAATGAAGCTAAGTGAAGCTAATGACTTTGTGAGAAATCAAGAAACAATAAAGCAAAAGCAAAAGAATGAAAAACTAGAAGAAAATATAAAATATCTCTTTGGAAAAACAGCTGACCTGGAAAACAGATCCAAACAAGATAATTTAAAAATTATTGGACTAACTGAAACCAAAAAAAATACCCTAGACTTAATTTTTCAAGAAATTCTCTAGGAAATTTGTCCTGATATACTGGAAGCAGAGGGTAAAATAGAAATTGAAAGAATCCACCAGTCATCCCTTGAAAGAGATCTCAAAATGAAAACCACCAGGAATTATACACTACACCCAAATTTCAGAACTCTGAAGTCAAGGAGAAAATATTAAAAGCAATCAAAAAGAAATGATTCAAATATCATGGAACTACAGTCAGCGTAGCACAAGATTTAGCAGATTCTAAATTAAGGGCTGGTAGGGCTTGGAAGGCAAAGGAGCTTGGATTGCAACCAAGAATGAACTACCCAGCAAAAACTAAATATACTCTTCTAGGGGAAAAGATGGATGTTTAGTGAAATAGGAGACTTTCAAACATTCTTAATGAAACAACCTGAGCTGAACAGAAAGTTTGATCTTTAAGTATAGGATCCAGGTGAAGTATAGAGAGGACAGATGGGATGGCAAATTATGAGGCTATTAATGATGTTGAACTGCTTGTATTCCTCCTATATGGGAAGGTTACACTGTTAACTCATATGAACTTTCTCATTTATGAGGCCAGTTAGAAGGACATTATATAGGCAAGGCACAGGAGGGAGTTGAATTTGAAGGTATAATATGTTAAAAAGATGGAATCATGGGGCAGCTAGGTGGCACAGTGGATAGAGTGCTGGCCCTGGAGTCAGGGATACCTGAATTCAAATCCTGCCTCAGACATTTAATAATTACATAGATGTGTGGCCTTGGGCAAGCCACTTAACCCCATTGCCTTGCAAAAAAAAAACATTAAAAAAAGATGGAGTCAATGGATGAGAAAAGAATCTATTGGGAGATAGGAAAAGGAAAGGTTGAATGGGGTAAGTTATTTTACATAAAAGAGGTGAGAAAAAACTTTTGCTAAGGAGTGGAAGAGGGGGAAAGAGAGGGGGAATGAGTGAACTTTCATCAGAAATCACCCTGAGAGGAAATAACATACAGAAACAATTGGGTATAGAAATCTATATTACCCTAGAGGAAAAAAGGAATTGGGAAAGGAGGGATAGAGGTGGAGGGGAGGGACATGTAGGTGATAGAAGAGTGGGGATTGGGGGAGAGGGTAGTCATATATAAAACTCTTTGGAGTAGGGACAGAGTGAAAGGAGAGAGAGAGAGTAAAACAAATAGGGTTGGTGAGAGGGAAAGGATGGAGGTAAATACAGATAGCAATAACAACTGTGGAAAAAAATATTAAAGTAATTTCTCTGATGGAGTTATGATAAAGAGTGCTACCCATCCCAAAGAAAGAGTTGAATTGAATACATAATGAAGCATACCTTTTTTCCTAACTTTATTTTTTCTTGAAATTTCTCTTCTTTGAGGGAGTGCAATTATATTTACATTTGCAACATGATTATTGTAGTAATACATTTCATGGCTACATATTTTTAACCTGTACCAAGTAACTAGCTTTCTCAATAGGGGGGTGGGGTGGGAGTAATGGAAAGAATTTAAAATTCAAGGTTTTTGGAATGAATATTGAAACTTTCCTTTGCATGTAGGAGTGAAATTTTAAATTAAATAAAATATATGATGAAAATACATGGAAAGACAAAAAACAATGAAGAACAAAATCAGAAGAAACAGGAGAACATTGTATACAGTAGCAGTAATATTTATTAATTTTTAAAACACTTTATTGAAGGCAGAGACCTCATTGCATAGTGGTTAGAGAGCCTATCTGAAGTAAGCAAGTTACTTCTCTGAGATATCGGGTATATGACTTGGGAAAGTAGCTAAATTTCTTATTTTCTATGATTATTGAATTTTATTATTGGTGATAAAAGTGTTAACCTGCCTTGGTAGCAAGCATCTTCTCATTAAGGTAATCTTTATGTCAAAGAAATCACAAATGAGATTCCCAAATTCTTTATCCATCTCAGTCATGAGAGTAAAAGTGTTTTTTGAGGAACTTTTTGTACCTCCATAGTAGACTTTGCTTTGTAACAAACTAAAACAATAAAAAATGTGCAATACAGTGACTGCATCTGATGATTAATATTACATTCTGCATTGATATTCCCTTACCTGCCTTCCAAGATAGGGAAATAAGGTTTCACAATATTTTCTATGCCACCATCACTGATTCTTCAACTGGATACTCAGTTACTCAGAGCTCAGCTTCCTTTATGTTATAGACATTTTGTTTAGCATTCAGTTAATTATTATAGTAATTTATTCCATATCAGTTCACTCAAATCTCATTTTTTATGTACTCCACATATTCATTGTTTCTTAATGGACATTAAGAATATTTATTATTTCTTAATGAATAATACTATTATATTTGCATACCAACCTTTCTATCTAATCGATGAGTATTTTTTTTCCAGTTGGTTTTAACCAGCTAGGTGGTGAAATAGTTAAGTGCTGGATTTTGAGTCAGGAAAACATGAGTTCAAATGTGACTTCATACATTTACTAATTATGTGATCATGGTCAAATCACTTCACTTCTGTTTCAATTTTTTTAATCTGTAAAAAGGGTAATAACCCCACCTATTTCTCAGAGTTGTTGTGAGGGTTAAATAGGATAATCATTGTAGTGCAAAAACTCATGCAAAGTAAGCACAATATAAATGTTAGCTATTACTATATTACACCTCTTCATTTTTCCTTTGGTCTATGTGGGCAACTTGACTTATGGGTCAAAGTATCTTGTTTAGTCAGTGCTTTATCTTTTGTTGGCATTTCTTTTTTGTAAAATGATTATTTTCACATTACTACAATAATCTTATTGCAAAAGTAATTATAAGCCCCTCTTCCCCTATACATAGAGAAATCTCAAGAGAAATGAAATGAAAAAAAGTATATTTCTGTCTGTATTCAAATACCTTAGGCTTTGTCTCTGGGATGAGTTGAATTCTTTATAATAAGACCATCAGAGAAGTTGCTTCAATATTTTTATCTATAGATGCTATTGATAACTATTTCCCTCCATTCTCTTCCCTCCATTCTCATTTATGTTATTCTCTCTCTCTCTCTCTCTCTCTCTCTCTCTCTCTCTCTCTCTCTCTCTCTCTCTCTCTCTCTCTCTCTCTCCTTTCACCCTGTCCCTCCTCAGAAGTGTTTTGTTCTGACTACCCTCTCCCACCATTAACTCTCTCTTCTATCATCTGCACACTCTCTCTCCCCCATCCCCCTTCTTCCATCCCTTTTCTCTCCATTTTCCTCTAGGATAGATTGATTTCTATACACTATGTTGAATGTTCGTGTGTGTGTGTGTGTGTGTGTGTGTTATTTCCTCTTGGAGTCATTTCTGATGAGAATGAAGGTTCACTGATTCCACCTTACCTTCCCCCCACCATGCCATTGCGAAAGCTTTTTCTTGACTCTTTTTTTTTTAGGATTTTGCAAGGCAAATGGGGTTAAGTGGCTTGCCCAAGGCCACACAGCTAGGTAATTCTTAAGTGTCTGAGATGGATTTGAACTCAGGTACTCCTGACTCCAGGGCCGGTGCTCTATCCACTGGACCACCTAGCCACCCCTCTTGACTCTTTTACATAAAATATCCTAGCCCATTATACTTTTCCTTTCCATTTCTTACAGTATATTCCTTTTCACCATTGATTCCATCTTTATACTATACTATACTTTATACTATAGTATACCATTATATTCAGCTCCCTCCCATGCCTTGTCTAAATATGCTCCTTCTTACTTTTGTTATGAATGAGAAAGTTCATATGAGTTATCAGTATCTTCTCCCCATGCAGGAATACAGCTAGGTCTCAGTGGATGGAGCACTGTCGAATCCAACCCCAGACACTTGACTCTTACTAGCTGTGTGACCTTGGGCAAATCATTTAACTCTGATTGCTTCACATCCAGGGCCTTCTCCAGTTATCCCAATTTATATCTGGCCACTGGATCCAGATGGCCCTGGAGGAGAAAGTGATTTAGCACAACAACCCCCACTCAAATCTAATTTATGTGTTTCTCAAAACATCACCTCCTGATGTTGTGGTCTTCTTTGAAAATGAAGGATAAGGGGCAACTAGGTGGTGCAGTGGATAGAGCACCAACCCTGGTGTCAGGAGTACCCGAGTTCAAATCCGGCCTCAGACAATTAATAATTACCTGGCTGTGTGGCCTTGGGCAAACCACTTAACCCCATTTGCCTTGCAAAAAATCTAAAAAAAAATGGATAAACATTATTTCACAGTTCAGCATCATTAAATCTCTATAATTAGCCCTTCCCGTCCACCCTCTCTGTTTTACCTGAGTCCCGTACTTGAAGATTAAACTTTCAGTTCAGCTCTGGTTGTTTCAACAGGAAAGTTTGAAGTCCCCTATTTCATTTAATATCTGTTTTTTTGCCCTGGAAGAGCACAAGAGTTTTGCTAGGTAGTTAATTTCCAGTTGTAATCCAAGCTCTTTCATCTTCTGGAATACCATATTACAAGCCCTTCATGTAGAAGCTGATAAATCTTGTACTATAACAACATGGTAGTTGAATTGTTTCTTTCTGGCTACTTTTAGTAATTTCTCTTTGATTTATAAAATCTGGAATTTGGCTATAATATTCCTGGGAATTTTGGGGGGGATCTCTTTCAGGAGGTGATCAGTGCATTCCATCAATTTCTACTTTACCCTCTGCTTCTAGGATCTCAGAACAATTTTCCTGGATTATTTCCTGAAAATGAAGTCTAGGTTCTTTTCCTGGTCATAATTTTCAGGTATCCCAATAATTGTTAATTTATCTCACCTGGAAATATTTTTCAGGTCAGGTTTTTCTAATGAGATATTTCATTTCTTCTAGTTTTTAATTCTTTTGGTTTTTATTGTTTTTTGATTACTTACAAAGTCTTCAGTTTCCTCTAGCTCCATTCTACAATTGAAGGTGATATTTTCTTAAAAGAGCTTTTTTAAAATCTCCTTTTCAAACTGTCCAGTTCTGCTTTTTAAGGCATTCTTCTCATTAGCCTTCTGGACTCCTTTTTCCATTTGACCTAAACTGGTTTTAACATATTTTCTTCAGTGTTTTTTATCTTCTTCATATCAAGCTACTGACTTGGTTTTCATGATTTTTCTGTATTACTCTCACTTCTCTTCCCATTTTTTCCCCTCTACCTCCCTTACTTGCTTTTCAATTTTTTTAAAGTCCTGTAATAGCATGAGACCAATTCTCATTTTTCTCGGAAGCTTTGGATGCAAAAGCTTTGACTTTGTAATCTGAGTAAATATATTTTGATCCTCCATAGGACAAAAGTAATTTCTATCATCAGTTTTTTTCCCCTGTGGTTTGCTCATTTCCTCAAGCTATGACCTGATTTACTGTACTTACAAAGCTTTTGGAGATTTTTTATTACAGCCCCAGGGACCTTAATTCCTCTTATAAGAGTCTCTGACTGCTCTTCTGACCTGTTCTCTGGTCGGTGGCACTCCTCCTTCCCCCTGGAACTGTGAGGAAGGTCCCTGCTCCTCTATGGTAGTATGGGACCCCCAGACTGGACCCTGGATCTGAGCTTGGGCAAAGAAGCCCAAGGTACCAGGGATAGCAGAGAGAACTCTGTGGTCTCCCCTGACCCTCTATCTTCTGTGGACTAAGCACTCTGGAAGCATCTGCTGGGTGGCTTCATAGGTTCTTGCAGCTACCCTGATGACATTGCTGGCCTGGGTTCCACACTCACTCTGATCATCAGAGCTCTGCCACAGACCCTCCAAGCCATCCCCAGTGATCCCCAGGCAAATAGGTCTGGAAACCATTACTGTCGCCACAGACCCAGGCATCCCCCAGGAACCCAGGTGCACTGTGGGCTGTTCCTGGAAAGTTAGAACTGGTTTCCTCCTGCATGATGTGACTTCAGACCCAGCTGCTGTGCTCCTTTTAACTCCAGTCCCAGTGGAATAATCTTTCCCATGAATCCACCAAGTCATCTTACTTCATTTACTTGCTTCACTTACTCTTTCTCTGGGTTTCTGCCCCTCTAGAATTTGGATGGAGTGATAATTTTACAGCTTTTGGAGCTTTGTGCAGGATGAAGAGCTGGGAATTCCTAACTTCACATTGCCGTCACGGTTTTATCTTAATTCCAAATAGATTTTGAGAATGGTTGAACAAATTCACAGTTCCACCTACAATATATTTTTGTACTTATTTTCAAAACAGCACATCAAACAATGTTTTTTTTCCTTCATTTTTCCTTCATCTTCCCTTTTTGCAAAATAAGGGGAAACCTCAGAGTGATTTTAATTTGCGTTTCTCTAATAGTCATTTGGAGTACCTTTTCTTCTTATATTTAAATAATATTTTTTCCAATTCTAGATATAGACAATTTTCAGTATTCAGTTTTGATAAGATTGTGTTCTGAATTTTCTCCCTCTCTTCCACCCCTTCCTCAAACTCAAGTTGAGCAAGCAATCTGATATAGGTTATACCTATGCAATCATATAAAACATTTCTCCATTGTTTGTTGTTGTGGTTATTTGTCCTTAGTTCTTTTTTTAATAAATTTTTATTAAAGATATTATTTGAGTTTTACAATTTCCCCCCCAATCATTCTTCCCTCCCCCCACCCCACCACGGAAAGCAATCTGTCAGTCTTTACTTTGTTTCCATGTTGTACCTTGATCCAAATTGGGTGTGATGAGAGAGAAATCATATCCTTAGAGAAGCGACAAAAAGTCTAAGAGGTAACAAGATCAGACAATAAGATATTTGTGTTTTTTCTAAATTAAAGGGAATAGTCCTTGAATTTTGTTCAAACTCCACAGTTCTTTATCTGGATATGGATGGTATTCTCCGTTGCAGACAGCTCAAAATTGTCCCTGATTGTTGCACTGATGAAATGATCATGTCCATCAAGGTTGATCATCACCCACATGTTGCTGTTAGAGTGTACAGTGTTTTTCTGGTTCTGCTCATCTCACTCAGAATCAGTTCATGCAAACCCCTCCAGACTTCCCTGAATTCCCATCCCTCCTGGTTTCTAATAGAATAATAGTGTTATGTCACATACATATACCACAGTTTGCTAAGCCATTCCGCAATTGAAGGACATTTACTTAATTTCTAATTCTTTGCCACCACAAACAGGGCTGCTATAAATATTTTTGTACAAATAATGTTTTTACCCTTTTTCATCATCTCTTCAGGATATATACCCAGTAGTGGTATTTCTGGGTCAAAGTGTATACACATTTTTTGTTGCCTTTTGGACGTAGTTGCAAATAGCTCTACAGAAGGGTTGGATGACTTCACAGCTCCACCAACAGTGTAATAGTGTCCCAGATTTCCCACAACCCATCCAACAATGATCATTATCCTTTCTGGTCATATTGGCCAATCTGAGAGGTATGAGGTGATACCTCAGAGAAGCTGTAATTGGCATTTCTGTAATAATTAATGATTTAGAGCATTTTTTCATATGGCTATGAATTGCTTTGATCTCCTCATCTGTAAATTGCCTTTGCATATGTCTTTGACCATTTGTCAATTGGGGAATGGCTTTTTGCTTTAAAAATATGACTCAGTTCTCTGTATATTTTAGAAATGAGTCCTTTGTCAGAATCATTATTTGTAAAGATTGTTTCTCAATTTACTAGATTTCTTTTGATCGTGGTTACAGTGGTTTTATCTGTGCAAAAGCTTTTTAATTTAATGTAATAGAAATCATCTATTTGGTTTTTGGTGATGTTCTCCAACTCTTCCTTATTCATAAACTGCTACTCCTTCCATAGATCTGACAGGCAAACTAGTCCTTGATCTTCTAATTTGCTTATAGTATTGTTTTTTATGTCTATGTCCTGTAACCATTTGGATCTTATCTTGGTAAAGGTTATGAAGTGTTGGTCTAACATAAGTTACTTCCATACTAACTTCCAATTATCCCAGCAGTTTTTATCAAAGAGGGAGTTTTTATCCCAATGGCTGGACTCTTTGGGATTATCAAACAGCAGATTACTATAATCCTCTCCTGCTTTTACACCTAGTCTATTCCACTGGTCCACCACTCTACTTCTTAACCAATACCAAACAGTTTTGATGACTGATGTTTTATAATATAGTTTTAGATCAGGTAGGGCTAAGCCACCTTCTTTTGCACTTTTTTTCATTAAGCTCCTGGCAATTCTGGACTTTTTATTTCTCCATATGAATTTCCTTACAATTTTTTCTAACTCATTAAAGTAATTTTTTTGGGATTTTGATTGGTAGGGCACTAAACAGATAGTTTAGTTTTGGTAGAATTGCCATTTTAATTATATTAGCTCTATGTATCCATGAGCAGTTGATATTTGCCCAGTTATTTAAATCTGATTTAATTTGTGTGAGAAGTGTTTTATAATTATTTATAAAAAGATTCTGAGTCTGTCTTGGCAAATAGACAACCAAGTATTTTATACTGTCTGAGGTTACTTTGAACAGGATTTCTCTTTCTAGCTCTTCATGCTGTATCTTTAGAAAAGTTGAGGATTTATGAGGGTCTATTTTATTACCTGCAACTTTGCAAAAAATTACTAATTGTTTCCAGTAGTTTTTTGGATGATTTCTTGGGATTCTAAAGGTAGACCATCATGTCATCTGCAAAGAGTGAGAGTTTTGTCTCTTCCTTCTCAATTCTAATTCCTTCAATTTCTTTTTCTTCTCTAATTGCTGAAGCTAACATTTCTAATACAATATTGAATAGTAGTGGTGATAATGGGCGCCCTTGTTTCACCCCTGATCTTAATGGGAATGCCTCTAGCCTCTCTCCATTGAATATAATGCTTGTTGGTGGTTTCAGATAGATACTACTAATTATTTTAAGGAACAGTCCATTTATTCCTATACTCTCTAGTGTTTTTAATAGGAATGGATGCTATATTTTGCCAAAAGCTTTTTCAGCATCTATTGATATGATCATATGATTACTGATAGGTTTGTTGTTGATATAATTGTGTAGACTAACAGTTTTCCTAATATTGAACCAACCCTGCATTTCTGCAATAAATCCTATTTGATAACAATGTATTATCTTAGTGATAACTTGTAATCATTTTGCTAAGATTTTATTTAAAATTTTTGCATCCATATTCATCAGGGAAATCGGTCTATAATTTTCTTTCTCTGTTTTAACTCTTCCTGGTTTAGGTAACAGCACCATATTGGTTTCATAGAAAAAGCTATGCAGAGTTCCATCTTTCCCTATTTTTCCAAAGAGTTTATATAGAATTGGAACCAATTGTTCCTCAAATGTTTGGTAGAATTCACTTGTGAATCCATCAGACCCTGGAGATTTTTTTAGGGAGTTCAATGATTGCTTGTTGAATTTCTTTTTTGTGAAATAGGGTTGTTTAGGTATTTAATCTCTTCTTCATTTAACTTGGTCAATTTTTGTAAATAGCCATCCATTTCACTTAGATTATTAAATTTATTGTCATAGAGTTGGGCAAAATAATTTCAAATTATTACTTTTATTTCCTCCTCATTGGTGGTGAGTTCACCTTTTTTCATTTATGATACTAGCAATTTGGTTTTCTTCTTTTTTTTAATCAAATTGACCAGAGGTTTATCAATTTTATTGGTTTTTTCATAATACCAATTTTTGGTTTTATTTATGAATTCAATAGTTTTTTTGCTTTCGATTTTATTCATTTCTCCTTTAATTTTTAGAATTTCTAATTTGGTATTTAATTTGGGATTTTTGATTTGTTCCTTCTCCAATTTTTTTAGTTGCATGTTTAGTTCATTGAATTCCTCTTTCTCCAATTTATTCATGTAAGCATTTAGAGCTATAATATATCCCCTGAGAGTTGCTTTGAATGAATCCTATAGGTTTTGGTATGTTGTTTCATTATTATCATTATCTGGGATAAAATGGTTAATTCTTCATATAATTTGTTTTTTGTTCCACTCATTTTTTAAAATTAGGTTATTTAGTTTCCAATTTGTTCTGGATCTATATCTCCTTGGCCCAATATTGTATATGACTTTTATTGCATTGTGATCTGAGAAAGATGTATTCACTATTTCTGCCTTGCTGCAGTTGATCATTAAGTTTTTATGTCCTAGTACGTGGTCAATTTTTGTATAAGTTCCATGTACTTCAGAGAAAAAGGTATATTCCTTTCTATCCCCAGTTTCCTCCATATGTCTATTATATCTAATTTTTCTAACAATCTATTTACCTCCTTCTTGTTTATTTTATGATTCAATTTATCTAGATCTGAGAGTGGGATGTTGAGGTCTCCCACAAGTAGAGTTTTGCTGTCTATGTCTTCTTGTAGTTCTATCAGCTTCTCCTCTAAGAATTTGGGTGCTGTCTTACTGGGTGCATATATTCAGTATTGAAATGACTTTATTGTCTATGGTACCTTTTAGGAGGATAAAGTTTCCTTCCTTATCTCTTTTAACGCTATCTATTTTTGCTGCTGTTTTGTCCGAGATAAGGCTTGCTACCCCTGCTTTTTTTACTTCAGCTGAAGCAAAATATATTTTGCTCCAACCTTTTTATCTTTACTCTATATGTATCTCTCTGCTTCAAATGTGTTTCTTGTAAGCAGCATATTGTAGGATTCTGGTTTTTAATCCACTCTGCTATTTGCTTACATTTTAAGGGAGAGTTCGTCCCATTCACATTCAAAGTTATGATTACTAATTCTTTATTGCCCTCCATTCTATGTTCCCTCTGTTTGTATTTTTCCTCTTTCCCTCCTTATCCACCTTCCTGAGTATTTTGTTTCTGAATACCACCCCCTTCAGTGTGTTTGCCCTCCTATATCACACCCTCCCCTTTCTTTCCTCTTTCCCTTTTTCCCTTTTCCCTTCCCTTTATTTTTTTATTTCCCCCTTTTCCCCCCCACTCCCCTTCCCTTTTTCCATCCCCCCCTCCTGTTTTCCCCTTTTAATACTTGAAAGGTTAAATGTTTTATAAGTTAACTGAGTATGTGTAGGTTGACTTTAAACCAAGTCTGATGAGAATAAGATTCATGTGTTTCTCATCTGCTCCCTTCTTCCCCTCTATTACCATAGGTTTTTTTGTACCTCTTAGTGTAATGAGATTTACCCCATTCAATCCCCTCCCTCCTCCCATCTCTTTCCTGTCCCCCCTTTTAAGGAGGTAATGATTTTTACATCATTTTATCGAAGTCATAGAAAATTCTGAGTTTCTTTCCCTTCTAGTTCAGTATATTCTATTGACTAGCATCAAAATTCCTGAGAGTTATTAGAGTTTTCCCCCAAGTGGGGTTAAAGCCATTTACATCTCTTTAGATAGCAATCTCATGGGTAGGTCATAAATATCCATCATTTCTGGCTAGGTATACTCTCTGTTAGAATTACAATTCTCAAGATTTATGAGAATTTTTTCCCCATGCTGGGATATAGCCAGTTTCAACTTACTGTATAGCATTGTTTTTCCTTTTACTGCCCCCCCTTTTTAACCTTTTCATGTATCTCTTGAACCTCCTGTTTGATGTCCAAATTTTCTGCTTAGCTGTGGTCTTTTCATCAGAATTTTTTGGAATTCTTCCATTTCATTAAATGTCCATTTTTTCCCCCCTGGAAGAGAAGGCTTAGCTTTTCAGGAAAGTAGATTCTTGGCTGCATTCCAAGCTCCCGTGCTCTTCGATATATTTCATCCAGTCCCTTCGATCCATTAATGTTGATGCAGCCAGGTCCTGCGTGATCCTTACTATGGCTCCTTGATATTTAAATTGTTTCTTTCTGGCTGCTTGCAGGATTTTCTCTTTTATCTGATAGTTCTGGAATTTGGCCACAACATTCCTTGGTGTTTTCATTTTAGCATCTTTTTCTGTTGGGGATCGATGTACTCTTTCAATAACTACTTTGCTCTCTGATTCCCGGATATCAGGGCAGTTTTCCATCACTAGATCCTGTAATATTAAGTCCAGGCTTTTTTCCTCTTCAATGTTTACAGGAAGTCCTATAATTTTTCAGGTTGCCCCTCCTTGATCCATTCTCGAGGTTAATTTTGGTTTTGTTGATGAGATATTTTGCATTTTCTTCTATTTTTTTCTATTTTTTGATTTTGTTTAACTGACTCTTGCTGTCTCATGGAGTCATTAGTTTCTGTAGACTCCATTCTTTTTTGGGGGGAGGAGTTTTCTTAATTAACCTTTTGCAACTCCTTTTCCAATTGGTCAATTCTACTTTTGAAAGACCTTTCCATTTGACCAATTGAGGTTTTGAGAGAATTATTTTCTTTTTGCATTTGCCCAATTGAGGATCTGAGAGAATTATTCTCATTTTGTATTTGTCCAATTGATGATCTGAGAGATTTATTCTCCTTTTATATTTGTCAAATTGTACTTTCTAAGGTTTTGTTTTCTTGTTGCAAGGTATTAATTGTCTCTCCCAAATTTTTAAGCTCCTTCCTTATAGAAATAAGGAAGTCTTTCTGTGCTGAAGACAGGATCCTATTCCCCTCAGGGTTTCTAGGTCTTTCTGAGTTAGGGTCTGTCCCTTCCAAGAATTTTTCTATGGATCCACCTTTCTGCTGACCCTTCTTCATTTTGCTAAGACTGAGTTGGGAGATGCTGGTTCACAGGGGCTTGGGATGCTAAAGGCTTTCCTCATTGAGTGCAATTTCTCTGGCTGACCAGTAGGAGGTGTTGGTTGCATTCTCCGGAGTGTCTGTGACCTTGATTGAGGCCTTCTCCCTTTGCTTGAAGGGAGGAGCTGAAGCTATTGAATTCTTTTGCCTTCAATCAGTGGATCTCTTTACTCTGGCCTGAGGTCATTTGTCAGCTGGGATGTTTTTTCTGCTCACACACCTGGGCCTGAGGCAGAATCAGTTTGCAATTGTTTGTTCAGGGAAGAGGTCTGAGCTGTAATGAGATTCTGACCTCAGAACTGAGGAGCCCAGGGATGGTGTCCACAAGCTGCCTGGGGACAGCACAAACACCAGTGCCTCTACTCCCTAGTTGACTCAAGCCTCTGCCATCTGGCCCCACTGCTGATCCAGCAGGTCTGGCTCTTGGTCCCTCAGACTTCTGGCTCCAATTCAGCTGTTAATCTGGTTGATCCTGGCCTGATCCTCCCTCTGAGCCTAGACTCACCCGCCTGAATTCGTTCAGTGCTACTGGGGGACACAAATCCTGAGGTAGATATTCCTTCTCCTGGCTTTTCTTTCTGTGTTTTGTGGGTTGGATTTCTTTTAAGAGGTTTGTTTCATGTGATAGATGGGGAAAGATCAGGAGACTTTAGATCTGTTCCTGTCTTCTCTCTGCCATCTTGGCCAGAAGTCTGTCCTTAGTTCTTGAAGAAGACTATGTCAGGGAAGTAATCCCATGTTATACACTTGAATTGGATTTGAATGAGGAGATGCTGTGCTAAACCACCAGTCTCACTATCTCCTCTGAAGTCATCTGATTTGAATTAGGCTAGATATGAATCAGGACAACTGGAGATGTCCCTGGATGCCAGGGTTAAATGACCTGCCCAGGATCACATAGGTACTAAGTGTCAAATGTCAAATATCTGAGGCTGGATTTGAACTCAGGTCCTCCTTTCCATATTAGTCATGTTGTGAAAAACAGGAACATAACAAAAGAAAAACAAAAATGAAAGAAAGTGAGAATAATTTGCTTCAGTCTCCATCAGTTCTTTCTCTAGATGTGGACAACATTTTCCACCATGAATATTTTGAAATTTTCTTAGTTTATGGCATTGCTGAAATGACCTAAGTCAATCATAGTTTTTAAGTACACAATGTTGCGGTTACTTTGAGCAATGTATGCTGGTTCTGCTCACTTCATTCAGCATCAGTTCATGTAAGTCTTTTCATATTTTCTCCTGAAATCTGCTTGCTCATCATCATCTCTTATAACACAATAGTATTCTATTTACATCCATATACATAAATTGTTTAGCTTTCCCCAAAATTGATGAGTATTATTACTTCTACTTCCAATTCTTTGCCACCAAATAATATTTTTGTCCATATAAGTCTTTTTCCTTTTTTATAATCCCTTTGGTATACAGACCAAGAATTTGATCCAGTATTACTGGATCAAAGATTGTGATCAATTTGACTGCTCTTTGAATTTTAAATTACTCTCCTGAAGAGTTAGATCAACTCTCGACTCCAACCATGCTTTAGTGTCTCAATTTTCCACATCTTCTCCAGCATTTATTCTTTTTCTTTTCTGTCATATTAACCAATCTGATAGATATGAAGAAGTACTTCACAGTTGACTCAATTTGTATACTCTAATCAATAGTGATATGGAGAATTTTTTCATATGACTATAGATAGCTTTGTCTGAAAACTGCTTGTTCATGTCTTTTGACCATTTATCAATTGGGAAATAACTTGTACTCTGGTAAATTTGATGCAGTTTTATATATATATATATATATATATATATATATATACATATATATATATATATATATATATATATATATATTTGAGAAATGAAGTCTTCATCAGAATACTTGCTGTACATCCCTTCTGCCCCCACCCACCACCCACTGGCATTCCAGCTTTCTGTTTTCCTTCTAATCATGGTTGCATTGGTTTAATATAATGAAAATTATCCATTTTGTTCTCTTTGGAGTCCATTTTCAAGTAATTTATAGTTTATGATTCTTTTGAACATTGTCTATAGCTATACCCTTTAATCTGTTGGAGAATGTCTTTTGGAGTTTCACTGCAATTTTCTATACAAATTAAATATTGTACTTTTGGCTCCGATATTGAAAACATTTTTTCCTTTTTCTACATGAAAATCTCTGTTCATAGTTTATCTTCATTTTTGTTTGTAAAAGTTTTTCAACTTATATGCAAACTAATATTTATCCTTTTGTTTTTGAGTGCATAACAAGCAGAATCTCATTGAAGAGATTCAATACTAAGAATTTTTTTTCTCAACTAAATCTGATCCCTTCTTTTAGTATTTGTGTTAAGTTTTTTTTTTTTAGGTGGGGGGGGAGGAGGAAATACTTCAAGTTTGTGCAATCAAAATAACCTTTTATTCTTTGTGATGTCTCCATTATGAATTATCTCCTTAAGAATATCTATGAAACCTAGCTAAACTGGATCTATTCAAACTTTTAAAATAGTATAAGCTTTACTATTCAGGTCACTTTTGTGTGATGGTTTTATTGTGGTAATTTGGAATAAAATATTTTTCTAGACATATTTTCTGGGTAGTGTTTTCCAAATTTCCTAGCAATTTTGATCAAATAGATTGCTCTCTAAATAATTTATATTAATGGATTAACTGAACAATAGGTTATAAATGTCAATTTTGTTTTCTCATTCTTTCATATCAAGTTAATATACTGTTAGGTTTTTAAAAAATATTTCGACTAAATCTATTAATTTTGATTGGCAGTTAATTATAGTATAATTTGGGGAATGAAAGTGCTTATTTTCCTTTTTTTCTACTTTTTCCCCTTTGTTTATCCTTTTTTTTAGATTTGGGCTATGTTATCTCAAATTAACTTTGTTATTTTATAACTTGTTTCATATATAGTAGTTTGATTGGTGATGCATCCAAACTATAAATGCATCTAGAAAGAATTTTGGTCATTTTCATTATATTGGCATGACCCAGGTATAATTACTGAATATGCTTTCAGTAATATATTGATTTAAATTAGAAATAATTTGTTAAGGAATGTATTATAAATTTATCTATAAGCCCCTACTATATATTTGTAGATTCTTTTCAATATATTATATGTAGTTTGCAGTTATTTTGAATAGAACTTCCATTTCTATTTTTTCCTCCTTAGATTTCTAAAAAAAATAAGGCATGTAAAAATATGTTCATTTTATATTCTGCTACATTATTGAGATCATTAATTGTCTCAGGTTCATCCCACATTCTCTAAGATTTTCTAAGTAAAACATCACATATCAACAAACAGCTTTGCCTCTTTTGCTATATTTATAACTTTATTTTAATTTGTTTCTGCTGTCTGATTGTTATTATTAGCATTTCTAGGACAGCACCAAATAATAACAGGGAAAGGGGAAATCCTTGCTTTTCTCTTCACTCCTTTTTTAAAGTATCCCCTTTCCTTCCTCAAGGGGTGGGGAACTTTTTTATTTTTTCTCCCTAGGGCCATTTGGATATTTATAATATCATTTGAAGGCCATACAAAATTATCAACTTAAAAATTAGCCTTCTTTATTTGGTCAAACATTTAATTAATTTCCCCCCTAAATAAGCTCCTAGATTTATTGAATTTCCAGTCCTGCCTATGGTTGTCTTGGCAGCATCAAACCAAATGAGTCTGAGGGCCTTATATGGATGTTTCTCACTTCTGCATCTAAATCCTCTGGTTTGGTCTGAATCAAGGAACCAGATTAGGCTGTCACAGAATTCTCTGGCTGTCTGCTAAGAGTTTGCAAAATAAATAACTAAAATTAGAGATGCCAAGAAAGACTTAGGGTTATTCTAGATAAATGTGGTCATAGTATATTAAAGGAAAGGATTACTAAGGTAATAGCACACCAAGAAGAATGTTATTCAATAGTTTCTTTTTCTTTCTGTACAAATTACCTTGAACCTTTTTTTCATCATTTTTATGAAAATACTGTTTGCCTGTATTTAGAGGTGGTTTTATTATTTATTGGTATAGTTAGGAATTCTTATAGATTACTATGCCTTCAAATAGCTTTTGCTCCATTATTTTAAGGATTTCTTTTACTGGGATATTTACCAGGAATATATCCCCATTTTTTTCCTTTCAAAATATCTTAGAGATGTTTCCAATTTTATTTTACATAAGATTATATTTGTCTTTTTTATGATCAGGGTAGGTATTCTGAGTCAACTTTTCCAAAACTGTAACCACTGTTTATCACAAATTTTTTCATTAAAGTCCCTCTAAATTAAATTACAACCATTAAATGTATTTTGATGTTTTTAATTTGTACCAAGATTTTAATATGCATACTTCATTGAATGTCTAAAAAATGATCAGAATTTTGCTAGGCAATAGAAGAGATGAAATTTTTTAATACCATATTTTATAAGCACAATCAAAGTTATTGATTTTAAGCTATTTGAAAGCAGGAACTATCTGGTGTCTTTCCATCTGTATTACTTAACACAAAGTAGACCTGGTACATACTAGACCCTAAATAAATGTTTATTGATAAATTCATGCAAATCTGTAGCAATTAATCTTCTATAAATGTGCATTTTTGAGGGCTAATTTTGTAATGGTGGTGCTCTGGTTATGCTAGCAGAAAGAAAGGTCTGTGCATTCATTCAAAAGGATGGCCTCAAAGAACTTGAAAATCTAATGGGGAAAATAATATGCTAACAAATATATACAAAGTAAGCTATATACAACATAGATAAGAAATACTTAAAAGAAAGAAAGCATCCCCTATGTGATTTGGCTTGGAGTATGTTCCCAATAACCAATTTTCTGAGGACCAATCTAAATGTGGAGAAGCATAGCAATAACAAAGGTTGGCCAATAAATGATGAATCCTTAGACCCTACTATACACTATGTATTTTGCTAAGACCTAGGAAAAGGTAAGCAAAAATGAAGCAGTCATTGCCCTCCATGAGCTAACATTTTCTCAGAGGAGACATTATAAACACATATCTAACTATATGCAAGTTTATAATGTTAATTAGCATGTATATGCCTAGTGTTATATATACTTCAACACTGCCTCTAAGAACGAAAAACAGCAAAAAATTATAAATTGTTAGAAATCTCATATCTATTATCATTAACATTTAAGGAATCAGAAAGGCATCACATATTGCAGTCACAAAATAAGTTTTTCACCCTAGCCCAAAATTGATAATTTATAGATAAAGTACAAATGCAGAAGTCATTACAGCAACACTCCTATGTGCCCAGTTGGATCACTGAATATTTCATAATTCAAAATTATAACTATATTAGAAGAAAGAATACAAATGAGAAGATAGTGTTTAATTAGATAGTTTAAATTTGACATAATGAAATAAGCTAAGTTAAAAATTAAAGTAGATAAAGGAAAAGAAATTTTGTCTGATTATGATCATTTTCTACTGAAGTTTAATTCAATGGAAAATGCTGAGGCCAAAGGTGTCCTGAAATAACTGCAACAATCAAACATTTGATCTTTTTGCCAATAGTAAGCAAAGGCCCATAACACTTTAGAATAAACAAAATCGATAGCTTATACTAAGTATTTGTTAAAAAAAAATATAGAGGGTGAGGGTGTGAGATTGTGAGATATTTGTTTAGAATGTTAGCTCCCAAAATACTGAAGAAAGGAGGAGGGGGAATTAAGTATATGGGAAACTTGAGCATGATTCAAGTAAGACAAGGATTCGGACATTGATGCATTGCTGGTGGAGTTGTGAAGTGATCCAATCTTTCTGGAGATCAATACGGAATTATGTCCAAAAACCAATAAAAATTTTCATTCCCTCTGACCCAGCAATTCCAATTCTAGACCTATATTCAGACGAAATCATAAAAAATGGGAAAAATCCTACATGTTTCAAAAAATAGCAGTTCTTTGTATAGTGGCAAAGAATTGGAAATTGAGAGGATGCCCATCAATTGGGGAAATGGATAAGCAAGTTGTGGTACATGAATACTGTGGAACATTATTGTTCAATAAGAAACTATAAATGGTTGGACTCTAGAGAAGCATGGAATGACTTACCAGATTTGATGCTGAGTGAAGGGAGCAGAAGCAAGAGAATAATGTATACATAACAACCACATTGTGAGATGATCAACCTTGATGGAAGTGGCTCCTCTTAGCAGTTCAGAGAGCTGAAACAACTGTATTAGGTCTACCTATGGACAATGTTATACCCATCCAGAGGAAACAAAACAAAACAAAGCAACTCTTCAGAATCTGATGAACACTTTATAACAATTATCTCTTATGTATCTCTTTCCTTAATCCTAACTTCTTATACTAAAAATGACTAATCTGTAAACATATTGATCAAAAATATGTATTTGCAATGCTAATTTGACCATTCAGAACTGAGTGGAGTGGGGTAAGAAGGGAGGGTGGACAAAAATTTTGTCACTTAAAAATATACATGTTCATATGGTTCAAAAAATAAATTTTTTTTTAATTTAAAAAAGATGCAAATAAGACAGATCATGGCATAAACTTTTATAGAAACAGATATAAGGAGAACAATAGAAGAGGGTAAAGAGAAGAATTAGAGACAAAGACAGAAACATAGAGACACAGAGACAGATAAACTGACAAAGAGATAGAGACAGAGACACAGAAAGAATCTGTTAAAATTTATAAAGGAAAATTTTTACACTGTTTCTAATAGTAGAATCCTTACATTTGAACTCTTAATCCCTTATTCTCTCAGATCACAATGTGCCGAATTGGTGAGTGCTGCTATAGAAGGATAGTATAAAGAACAGTTAAATATCAAGAATGGGAAGAAGAAATTTGTGTAGAAGGTTTTACTTTTGAAAACAATAAAAGACACATTTTTAGTATCTCTGAAAGTTGAGAAGTTATTGAAAAATAGTGGGAAAAATTGCAGAATATTTTATACCTTTCCTCAAAAAAGATAATGATTAAGGACATCAAAAATTATGTCTTCTGTCTTATCTTCATAAAATCTTCATGCAGATTAGCTAGCTACTTATCAGTTGTGTCTAGACATGTATCAGAAACAGCAGAACATAAAGCAGACTGTTGGATTTGGAGTAGGACTTAATTTTTTTTCTACTCCCTCTGCTGTTATTTGTGTGACCCTAGGGCAGGTCACTTCATTTCCCTGGCATTCAATTTCCTCATCTGCTTGAATATAGTCTCTGAGACCCCTTATAGCTCTATAAAAATGGAAAATATATTGGTCATGGTAGATTGGGGTCTTTGTATTTGATTGGTAGATTACTGAAAAAGAACAACTATGCTGCTGATCTTTTACCTTTGATCTACGAAGTGCAAAGATCTTAATCCCAAAAGAATTCTGGTTTGTAGACTCAAGACAAATTTCAAAGATTCTTCTTATTCCTCAACATACCAAGACATGGAATTATTTCATCCACATGTTCCTTACCATCTTTTTCTTCACCTTTACCTAAAGAAAGGATGAGTAGATATGCATGGAGCAAACACAGCACAGTTGGCATTTGTGTTCTAAATCCAGGATTTCAGATTCATTTCATCAGATTTTTCACACATTTTATGGTAAGTCGAGAAAATGGCCAGCATGAATTCATCAAGGCTGTTCAGTGAATAATAATTCCTATATTTTTGAAAAAAGAATACATGAACATTCATGGGTAAGTTTGGAAATAAGGATGTAACTAATTTATCCAAGTAATAAGCTAGTAAATGTCTAATTCTGGGTTTGGACTCAAAATGTTGAATCTTCCTAACTCCATGCCCATTGCACTTTAGGCTTCATCAAAGTCATTAATGGCATTGTTAAGGAATTTATGGTTTTCCTAGTGATATTATGGAGTCACTGAAAGCTTTCATGCAGAGCAATGATTCGATCAGAACAAATCATTAGAAAGATTAATTATATTGCTATGATGAAGCTTAAACAGAAAAACTTTTCAATTCAAATTATGCTACAGAAATTCTCTCTAAAAGAGTCAAGTTTCCCCTGACTTTTCCTTTACTGAGTACCTATCACTGGATAGTACTTGCAAGCTTTAAAAATCCACAGGGGATCAGAGTCATGAGGCAGTAGCTATTATTTGGGAAACAACAATTCATGTCTGCAGACCTATATAAGGCGATGGAGGAGATGAGCCTCTCTGTGTTCTAAGTACAGGGGATTGTGCTTTAAATGTAATTCCTGGATAGAAAAATTAATGGTTAATTGACAGATCCAGGTCCTGAGATTTGGTCTAGCAGATATCTCTTCTAATAGCTCAAAATTTCTGATTGTCATTGAGTTAGGTTCATAAAAGCAATCTAGTGAAATGGCTCAACCCAAGAAAAGTCAACAATTCTTTCTTTCCAATTACAAACTTAACAAAACAAGGCTTTGTCATCCTGCAACTTGACAGATCATAAGATAAACAGAAGTTCTCATAATAGAACATCTTCATGATAAATATTCACCTAAAATGTCAAATTTGCTCATTAAATGACTTTAGAATATGTTATTTTGGAAATGCAAAATGTTCTGGATTTTATACTAAGTCCCCTGAATGAAATAGCCCCCACTTACATCTTTGCTCATTGAAAACTGCCTTCCCAGCAGGGGGAATGAGTGAGCCTTCATTCTCATCAGAAATGGCTCACAGAGGAAATAACACACGTGCACACGTGTGCACACACACACACACACACACACACACACACACAAATATACACACACACAATAAAGTGAGGAAATCTATCTTACCCTAGAGAAAAATGAGAAGAAAGGGATGGGATAAGGGGAAATGGGGAGGCAGAGAGAAGGAGGGGGATAGGTGATAGAAGAGAGGGAAGATCGAGGGAGAGGGTACTCAGATACTACATATTTTGGACAGGGCCAGAATGAAATAATAAAGAGAATAGAATAAATGAGAGTGGGAAGAATAGCGTGGAGGTACAGCTAGTAATAGCAACTTTGGGAAAAATATTGAAGCAACATCTCTGGTGGATTTATCATAAAGAAAGCAACTCACCCCAGAGACAAAGCCATTGGAATTTGAACACAGACTGGAGTAGATTTTTGTGTTCTCTCTCTCTCTCTCTCTCTCTCTCTCTCTCTCTCTCTCTCTCTCTCTCTCTCTCTCTCTTCTTGAGGTTTCTCACCCTCTTTGGGGGGGAGGGGGTTTATGTTGACTTTTATAACACATTAAATTTCGATCATTGTATAGCATGGAAACAATGTAAAGACTATCAGATATCAGATAGCCTTCTGTGGGGTGGAGGGAAGGGAGAGTGGGGGAAAAATTGTAAAATTCACAAAACATTACAAAAATTGATGGGTAGATACTACTATTGTATATAATTGGAAAACAAATAAAATGTTAATGAATATTTAAAAAAAAGGAAACTACCTTCCCTTTCAATGCTCAGTTGAGGTGCAACCTCCCTGGTGGAACTTTCCCTGAATGAATCTCTATTTGCTTGGTCTCATATGACTCTCTTTTTGCTTTCATTTATTCACTTAATAATGTTTTATTTCAGTCTTTAATTGAATACTTAGCAATATTTTAATTTGAACTATAGTTATTTTTATAACTGTCCCATCCTTCCATCTCCTAGATTGTAAATCTCATAAGGGCCATTTTTCTTTGTTTGCTTGTCAGTTTTAAATCTTTTCATACTCAGACTATAGATCCCTGAACACAGTGAATGCTTATGCTTGGTAAGAGTGGCAAGGGAAAGTTAGGGGGACGAAACCCTCTAATAATTAGACTATTAATATGGATTGGATAATTCAGATGTAATTGGTTTTCCCCCTTCCTTGAGGTTCTTAATTCATAAGGTTGTGTTATCTCTCTAAAATAAATTTGAATTTAGGAAGATCTGAGTTCAAATCAAGATTCTTACCATCTGTGAAACACAAGGCAAGTCATTAAACCTCTGTTTATCTCAGTTTTCTCAACCATAAAATGGGGATAATAACCTCTCTTCCAATATTTTTCTGATATAAAATGAGATTATATTTGTAATTATTCCAGTGATTGGCACTTAGAAGGCACTGTTTTCTTGTTTTCTTCCTCTCCCTTACCCATAGCCATAAATCAGTCAAAGCAATAAAATTCCATAGAAGTTGTAAATTAAATGAGTACAAAAGGAAATAGACCCAATGAAAACAGTGTGATGACATTCCTAAAAATCATTGGTGACCCTACTGTGTCAGATAAGACTCTGTCTCACAAATGCTCCATGAACTCATATGTTTCCTATATGTATTCATCCTCTTGCACATTCCCTAAATTTTTCTATTCTTCCCATTAATATGTTTTTCAAAGAATATGACCCAGATTCACAACAAAAATGTCAAAGTGATACTTGTCTTGCTCTTATTTGATTGTCTTTACTTCAGTCATATTATATTCTCTGACTAACAAAAGAAAATAAATTGTTGAAGGATTATGAACTATGGTTGTCTGTTGATGTGATGTCTCAGAGAACCCTGAATCATGAATGCCTTTTTCTGGGGGTACCACAATATACTTAGTTGGATGTTACCCAGAACTACAATGCAGAGTAGGTTATCAACTTGTCAAGGATATTATAAAGGGGATTCTTGTTTCTTGATTAGTTAGAATAGATAACCTCTGAGATCTCCTCTTATTATGAGAATCTTTGATTATTTAATAATTGTGGCTAATTTCTAAATCAATCAATAAAGGAATAAAGAAGTCTCATTAAAGGTATGTATGATCCAACCTTGCTCTACTAATCTAGGTTACGCTAATTTGCTAGCAATATTTATTAGATAATTATTGTACAAGTCACTATTATGCATTGTAGAGAATACTTAGAAATATAAAAGGCAATTAATGAAATGATGAACCTTAGAGCTAAATTGGGAAGATGGGTCTACTTATAAAAGCTAATCTAGTACTCTATTGGATTTATGACCTTTTCCATACAGGTAGATACTCCCTTCAGTGACACAGATTCATTTTATCTTATTCTCATCTATACATTCCCACAAAGTCATCAAAAGAGTTCCCTTGGCCTAATGGGATATCTCATTGCTTCTCTCTAATCTTGTGCCATACCAAGGAAGTATGTGGGTAGATTAATCTGCAATAGTCTTTTTTTTTTCTCCATGACTAAATCATATATTTTTTCTCTAATAAAACATTTCTTTGATGATATCTTTCAAGTAACTTTTCCTGGGGAATTCTTCCTCAAGTCCATTTTAGTTTGGACATATTGCCATTGTTCTGATAAAACCTAATCTTAAACTCTTTGGAGACAATATCACTCTATGACCTGGAGTTGCATAATATCACCTAAGGATTATTGGTATTAAAATCACCCAGGAAAATATTATTATTTTCCATTTGTTTCAGAAAGAAATTTTGAATTATTTGAAGCATTGTATGAATCGTTAAAGGTCATACAGCCAATTTCTTGCCTCCAAGTCAATTCAGGATCTATTTCATTGTCAGTTTGTAGTCTATCCCCTATTTACATATTGAAAAATTAAGTCTGTAACTTTTCCATCTAAGTATTTTTTGTGGTCTGTGATCAATACTGTCAAGCTTAAAAAGCAAAAGGACCTCTAAACTATATATATATATAGGGATCCCATTGGGCCACATACTAATAAAAATCACGTATTAAATTATCTATATTCTATTGCAATTTTATTAAGAATTTCACCAATTATATTTTAATCTGTTTTGGCATGTGAGACAGTCTGTTTGACACCTCTGGTTTAGACAATAGGTGTGATTCATCTACTTGTTTTCTTTTTTCTTTTTTCTTTTTGATATAGATCCCACTGGATCATGAATCAGATACCCAAATTTTAAACCTACAGATTTTTTTTTATTCATTATATATAGATTTTACTGATAAGAGCAATGAATCTTGGAGAGAAAAAATCACTTTCCCAAAATCACATATCTTATCTTTGACAAGAAAAGAATTAGAGTCTAGTTGGGTTTTTTTGGTCCCCACCTTCCATCTCACTCCTCATTTCTATGGCAGTCCAGGGATTTTGCATCATGATAGCTATATGTTCATTAAGGAATAAAATGTCTACAAAGGACTGATCCCAAACAAACATTTATTTGCTTATTGAGTAACTAACCGCATAGCATTATGCATCTTATTGCATATTTGTGATGGATTTTAGTGTTATCTCCAACAAATTAAATTAAGGATAGAAACAATTTATAATCTGGTTGGTTTTAGATGGTGACAGAGAAGAAAATGCAAGCAGATTCTTCCCTGATTTTCCCATACCAATGTAATTCCACTGCTGTCGCCATCGCTTTCTGTCTCTCAGCCTGCTTATCGCCTTCCTGTTCCTCACTTTGGAACCTTGGATCCTGCCATAATGGTGCAAGACTCTGACATGTAAACACTCCCCTTAATGTTTGGCCAGAGCCAGGCCTCTGCACCTCTTGCATATCTCTACCAGTTCACTTCCCCCTCCTTCATTTCTCAGCCTTCCATTATGTTTGTCTTCACTCATTAAAATATGGTTTCTTCACTGACAAGGACTGCCTGGATTGCTTATATTTGTATTGCCAGTATTTAACATAATGATTGACATCTAATAAATGCTTTATGTACCTCTCTGTCTCTCTGTCTCTCTGTCCACCTATCATTTATCAAATCTCGGTTCCCTTAAAAGGATTTGGAAGGATTTATCAAGTCATCTCAAATTATTTGGTGTTGAATTCTAAAGTGACTTTATCTTTTTTTTTTTTACACTTTAAAACTTGAGGACATTGTACTGTTTAAATAACAATTCTTTATCTCCCACTCTGTTGTCATGATGCACCTCAGGAAAACATGAGAGTAATGTGGCTGCCAGAACACAAATTCCCGCTAGGCTTGCCACCTGATCTGGTACTCATTTATTCGTGGAGAGTGGCCATTGTAAAGAGAACCTTTAAAAGAGAAAATGGGCAGCAGATGTTTCCTGTTTATGTAGCTGCCCCTTACAAATATAATGCCTGAATCCATAAAGCACTGTATTTAGAATTTGTTTTAAAAAAAAGCGGGGGTGGGGAGAAGTCAAATATGCTGAATTTTTTCTACGCCCTTTTTTTTATTTTTTCCAAGTAGAAAGACATCTTCTCCATCTTCATTTGGCTAAAGACTTGTAGTAGTTCTCTAACAAAATATAAATACAAAATTAAACCAAGGAAACAAGTTCTCATAGAATATAATAACTCTTTTCACCCATATTAAAGACACACATAGAATAATTGTCTTATCTATTAGAGTTGAAATAAGGTTTATTTCCTCTACATAGTAAAATTCCATGTATTTCATATATGCTTGAATATATATGAAACATAAAGGAAAAGAATAGCATATGCTTATGTGTATACATGAATATATGTAAACATATATATATATATATATATATATATCTGTTTCTAGTATAAGCACTAGACCTTTTGTTTCATGAACATAGAGTTATAGTGTATAGTTGTAGCAGCTGACAACTCCTTCTACTAATGTAGGTGATACTACTTATAACAGAGATTAAAGTCCAATCAAGATGATAGGCATTTACCAAGTGCTTATTATGTGCCAGGCTAAACTCTTAAGAACCCAAAGGTAAAACTATATTCCCTGCCTTCAAGGAGCTTCCATTCTAATGGAAGAGAGACCATGATAATAACTAGGTAGATACAAAATTTGGGTTGTATAGAAGATGTTCTGGGAATGAAATCGAACAAAGGCTCCTGAATAAGTAAGATTTGAGTTGTGTTTTGAAAGAATTAGGAAAACTCAGAGGTAAAGATGATGGGGAGGAT
This sequence comes from Macrotis lagotis, assembly GCF_037893015.1. Lineage (NCBI taxonomy): Eukaryota > Metazoa > Chordata > Mammalia > Peramelemorphia > Peramelidae > Macrotis > Macrotis lagotis. The sequence continues at coordinate 212,787,272 of NC_133658.1, read as the reverse complement.
CATTCCAAGCTTGGGAAACAGATAGTGTAAAGGCACAGAGGACTTCCTAAAATATCAAGAGTTCAAGGGGCAGCTAGGTGGCTGGGGTAGCTAGGTGGCACAGTGGATAGAACACTGGTCCTGTAGTCAGGAAGACCTGAGTTCAAATTCAGCCTCAGATACTTAATAATTACCTAGCTGTGTGACCTTGGGCAAATCACTTAACCCCATTGCCTTGCAAAAACTAAAAAAAAAAAGAGTTCAAGAGACTATCCCTGAATCATTCAGCCAGGACATGTCTTAGATCTTTCTGACTTCAAGTATAGCTCTCTGATAACTACAACATGTCATATTAAAACAACCAAAATTACCAGTTTACCTGGTATAATTTACCGTGTTGAGTATAAGCAAAGAGAGCTGAATCATAGCGTTATGAACAATATATGCAATGTCCCTAAAATATTAATTTAATTACTGATACTCTAACTATAATCTTTGCCTAATAATGTCAGCAGATTATTGGAGGAATTTAGTCATACCAATATGAACTTTTTCAATATAAATTAAGTCAGATAACATGAAAAAATGAAAGTAAATGGAAGCATGGTTCATAGGATTCTCTTGGCGAGGCACATAAAAGATAAAGAGAAGCTGATATAATATTGTACTCAATAGCATTCAGAAATGTCACTGCATGAAATATTTGGTCAAGTCATTTATCAATACTCGCATTGAATACCTGCATGAATGCAATACTGGCAGCTACAGGAGATGAGAAGTAGAGGGATTTGACAAAGAACTGGATAAGACCCCAATAAGAAAGTCAACACATCCTTTAGCACTCAGTGACTTCAATGGAGTAGCAATGAAGGAAGTCAGCAATGAGTCAACTGAAAATAAGATTGGTCCTAAGAAGTAAGAGACAAAGGAAGGAAACAAGCATTTATTATCTACTGTGCACCAGACAATGTGTTAAGCATATTATAAATATTATCTTGATGATATAAGAATTATGATTATCCCCATCACATAGATAAAGAAACTGAGGCAGAAAGAAATTAAGTGACTTGCCCAAGGTTATACAGCTAGGAAATGTCTGAGCCAGATTTCAACTGTATCCAGAGCTAGTGCACTCTCTATGCACTGAGTCAACTATCTTCCCTGGGTTATACATTAAACAGATGCCACTTGCTAGTACAAAATGAACATTTTCTTCAAGCAGAGAGTCAACTGGCAAAAGACTTGGGAACTCCAAAAAATATTCCATGAACATACATGCACACACAAATAATTTTAATTAAATATAAATATAACAATTGATATATTCTCTACATTTTATATATAATTAATAAATATTACATAGTTTAACTATATATTATATAGTTAAATAAATATAATGAAATTAAATCTATCCTTGTTTTCTGAATCATCTATCAGCAAGATATTGAAAGCAAAGGTCAAAATCAAAAACAATTTTGAATAAAAGATAAAGCTGAGAAGAAACTGTGGCATACAGTTATAAGATCCTCAAGTAAATCTAGCCAAAGCAGCTATTGATCTTGTGAAATGAGAATGAAACAAGGACCGGAAGTCAGTGATTCACTATGTCTTCAATCCATTTCCTTTGGAAGTTAAACCAATGAAAAGCAATCACTATAGCAAGGAAGTTAAAAGAGGGCCAGAAAATACTTCAGGCATCAAGCAACTGATTTTCCAACCAACCAAAGAAGCATAAGTGTAGCATCATTTTAAGATACAAATTCATTTGAAAACTCTTATGGAAGAAGATGATAAGAATTATGAACAGCACTACCCTATTAAGTTGTGAAAAGTGGTAAGATAAAAATGACTTCCCAGAAATCTTAGCTTGCATAAAATTAAGCTAGATGACCCTGAAAGATAAAATTTGGTCTTTGTGGATCATTAATACATAAGCATTTAATCAGATCAAATCACAGGTAATAAAAGCAAAATAACTACATTTACAGGGATATGAGACCTAGCTACTTCTAAATGCAGAAACCCTTTGCGATCTTATGTTTGTCCTTTTTTTTCCCCATTTCTTCTCACTCCCTCCCCCCCACCCCTGTCCCACTGGTAGTTCAGATAACCACTAAGATTTAGTTCTCTGTTTAATTACAAAGAAAAAAAATGTTGCTTCTACTCATAAAGTCTGAAGAACCTAAATTTAAACTTCCCATTCATTGCTCTGATGATGGCTGGACATCACCTGTTCACACTATATTTTAAGGACAAATGAGTCTCAGTTTGTTGCTGAAATCACCAGGTGTAAGCAAAATGCTCCTGCCTGTGCCAGGTTGGAAAGGATTCTGTTATTCTGTGACTCATTCTTCTGTCACCATATGAAGTATACCAGTAATTTTACTATTCCTGGAGGCCATAAATATCCTCATTCAAGTGGAATTAATCACTCACCTCCTTAGCTGTTCCTGTAGCTATGAGAGCAATGAAAGAAACCTTCCCTCTGGTGCAATGATGAGCAATACTTGGATTCTTCTTTCCCACCCAGTATCTTTTTTTTTCTTACACAAACCCAGTTGTCTGAGCAAAAATCCAGGACTCCTACCTCTCTGTCTCATCAGTTCCCTAAAATATCCCAGATTTGCATAGTCTTTTTCAATTTCCACAGCACTTTCTCATACATTATTTGATTTGATCTTATAAACAACTACAGAAGAGATTTAGGGAAGGAAATATCTCAGTTGTGCACAAGAGAAAACTGAAGCTCAAAGAGATGAAAACAATTGGTCAATAAACATTTATGAAGCCCCTATTATGAGGTAGGTACTGTTCTAAGCATTGGAGATTCCAAGAAAGGTAAAAGACACATCCTTCTCTCAAGAAGTTCAAAGTTTAATGGGGGGGGGATACAATGGACAAATGAGTACATGCACACAAGATATTTATAGACTAAATTGGAGATAAGAAACAGAGCAAAGACAGGAGAACTAAGGGAAGGTTGGGAAAGGCTTCTTGTAAAAAGCATTTTAGCTTGCATGGAGGAAAATTAGAGAAAATGCCCAGTGAGGAGATGAAATATTTTGTTCTTGTCTAGGGTCACAGGGTGAAGAAATATTGCAAATAGATGCCAGTCTTATAAGACCTATTTCAGTGTTTTTCCCACTGTAAAATTGATCTCTTTCTTGTTTCATATTTCATAGTAAGCACTTAATTCTCAAAAATATGAGATAGATTAATACTGATAATAAGAGCTAACATTTATTTAACATTTACTATATATTAAACATTGGGCCAAATTCTTTATGATTATTATCTCATTTGATCTTCATAACAACCCTGGAAGATGGGCATTATTATCATTCCTATTTTACAATTATAGAAACTGAAATGAATAGAGATTAAATGACTTTCCAAGTATCACAACTAGCAAGTATCTGAGACTGGATTTGAATTCAGGTCTTTGAACACAAGACTCAGTGCTCTATCCACTATGCCACTTAACTTATGGACTTTGTAGAACAAAAAGAATTATCATTGGTCATATTTCAGTAATAGCCAGAGCTATCCAAAAGTGGAAGAGGTTTCCTCCAGAGAAAATGGGTTCCCTTTCAGTTGACATTTTCAAGAAATGACCAAAGAAATCATCATGAAATTTAAAAATAGCAATTTAGATTTAGAAGAAAATTCAGAATCATAACTAAATACCCACTGTTACATAGCTGATAAATGCTCACTACTGCTCCAGGCAACACATTCCTTTTTTGAATTACTATTTGGAAGTTTGCTGATTTTTATCCTCATATCAAGACTAATTTTTTTCCAATTCTGCCCATTATTTCTGTTTTTGTTCTCTCAGATAGAGAACTACTAATAACTACTCCTTTATGTGACTGGCAACCTTTCAAATGCTTAAAGAGAACATTCATATCCTTCTCCCTCTTCTGAAAATTCTTGCCAATATTAATATTCACAGTTCTCCAACTGACTATCATCAGATCCCTTCACCACCCTGGTTGTTCTTCTCTGAATGTTCTCCATTTTAACAATTCTTAATATATGTTTTCAGAGTTGAGGGAAATTCCAGATGTGGTCTGATATCACAAACAGATATCACTTTCTTATGTCTGAAAACTGAATGCAGCCATGCTCCTCTTAATGTTTGACTATTTGTTGAGGAGAAAGTCTCAATAAGTATCTATCTCTTTAGCTAAGTAGATATTTAATGCTATTCCTTAGCGACATAAAGACAACACATGAAACCATCCTTGCCTTCAAGAAGCTTACATTCTATTATTAATCCAAGTACTATTTGCACTAGATGACCTTGAAGTCCTTTCCAAAATTAAACTTTTCGGTTTGTTTCTGGGTGTCTGTGAGAAGATCAAATTTAAAACTTAACTTTGGTCTAAAATTATTCTGTTTTCCTGAGAATCCATATCATACAATCCATTCCACATATATAGAAGAAATTAAAAAAAGATAAGATGATCAAAAACCATATTTAATGATATGTGGTATATTATTTTTCCCTTTTATATAGAAAGTCAGGTACTTGAGGGTAGGAATTTTTTCTTTTTTCTTCCCTTTATTTTTGCCCAAAACAATACTCGGAATATTTATTATAGGGGCTTAATATATGCTTATTCATCTGAATTCACCAATTCTTCTCCATTTCCTCATAACAGGTAGGAAAATATTAAGCTAAATGAATAGTTATCAAGAGTATCTCATTACATTTTAACTATTATTATTTGTTTAAACTTCAGAGATTAGAAAGCAGACTGAGAAATGCAATGAGAAGACATGAGGACTCAGCAAGCTTTTCATGAAAACAAGCTCACTCTCAGGGCTAAGTGAACTAGATTTTTACAAGACCCAGCCAAATCAAACTGTACTTCTGTTGTGAAGTGAGAGTCTTCATTCCCAAAGCTTCAAAGGGAAATATTAGGTGCTTTTATAACTTCTTTGTTCTCTTCTAAGAAAATAATTATGGCACAATTTCTCCTAATTCCAATTTTAAGCCTTGATTAGAGATGTGCAATCTTACCTTCAAATAAAATATATAATTTTCTGCAGTGTACGCATTCATTCACTCATTCATCTTTCTAAATTACAGCAAATTGCTCCAATTTTGGTTTCTTGGAGTGTGCATTTAGGCCACTCAGAAGCTTGCCTGCTCTTCTACCTGTGTCTGTTGTACAGCCCCTAATAGCAAATGTCATTTTAATCAAGAGTTGGAGGGATTTTTTTTCATTTGACAGTGCTGTTAAACTAAGAAAATGTATTGCTATTGGAAAGAAGTAGGGAAGTGGGGAGTCTTAGGGAAGTTCTCTTTTAGCTAGCACAGAACTTTGAAATATTCACGATTTGGGAAGAAATTCCCTACAGTCAAAAATGACCTAGCCTGCATTCTAAACCTCATTTTGAGTGTAATCACCTTTCCTTCTCTCAAGAATTTCATTTTCTTATCTAAGTTTCTCCTGCTACAATTTAAGCTCATTTTGACTTGTATTGCCCTCTGAGAAAATGAAGCCATCATCTTCTCTACTACACTGACCCTTTTTTTCCAGGAAAGAATTATCACTTCCTTCATTTTCTATTGTCCAGTCTCCTGAAATAATCCCAACACTTTTTAATAGAACAGAATTCTGATTGGTAAAATTTTTGTTTATTGTTTTCTAGGGTATCTCCCATATTTCCTTAGAAAAATGAGAATTTTGAAACACAAAATTCAAAGGCAAGTCAAAGGAATACAAACACTCATTTAAGGTTTCCCTCTTGCAAAACATATTTCAACTCATTTGTACATTAAAATATTGATTTAACTTGAACAGTCAGAGAACTAAAGATTTTTTTAAATTATATTTGTAGCTATTTACAGAAAAGATAGATATGAGATTTAAAGAAAAATGTGATTGTAATTTTCTTTCTCTTATCTTATTAAATGCATTCTATCAATAATGATTTAATTACAGGATTTTAGAACTAGAAGGTGACTTACAGATCATATAACCTAATTTTTTGTTTTATAGGTGAAAAATTTGAGAGAGAAGTTAAAGGAATTTACAAAAGCCATACAATCAATCATTGAATAAATATTTATTAAATATTTTTATATGTCAGGCAACTGGATGGTTCTGTGGATTAAGTACTGGACCTGAAATCAGGAAGACTCAACTTCGTGAATTCAAATATGACCTCAGACATTTACTAATTGTGTAATCCTAGATCAGTCACTTAACCATGTTTGCTGGAGAATATGGAAAAATCACTCCAAAATCTTTGCCAAGAAAAACCAAAATGGGGTCATAAAGCATCATACATGACTACAATGACTGAACAACATGTACCAAGCACTAATTAAGTGACAGAAATTCAAGAGGCTAAAAGTTCCTGCTCTCAAGGGGCTTACAATCTATTGGGGGGGAGAACATGGAAACACATATTTGTGTGGATTTTGATTTAGATCAATATCTATAGATTATAGATATAAGCATATATGTGAAAAACAGGAAATTATTAAAAGAGCAATAGAATTAAGGCTGGGAAAGACTTCCTGTTAAAGATAGGATTTAGTTGGGATTTAAAGGAAGCTAGGGAAATCAGCAGGCAATGAGGATGGGGAGCATTCCAGGCATGATGAACAGCCAATAAAAATTCCCAGAGCCAAAAGATGGAGTATCTTGTTTGTGGAGCAGGAAAGAGACCAATATCACTGGCCTGAGAGTATTATAATTAAAAGTAGGATCAAACTAGTCAAAATTTGAGCTCAGATCTTTCTTCAAAACTATCATTCTTTCCACATCTCATGATGTTTTTTGAGTAAATCTGATGGTCTGATATGTTTTTTTCAATGGTTTAGGGTCATCAGAGGTAGCATAGAATAAAGAACAAAACTAAGATACAGAAGATACAAATTCTGGTCTCCATTCCCATTATTAACTAGCTATGTGACCATGGGCAAATAAGTAACTTTTTAATGTATTAGATTCCTCATCAAATAGTAATGACAATATCTTGTCTTGAATACTCCCCAAGGCTATTGCCAGTATCATGAGAAATAATGTATATTTAAGTATAATATTAATTATATCTCAGTAACTTACACTGGAGGATTGAATAATAGAAGGAAGGCTGCTTCCCAAGACAAGAAAATCTGGGTGAAAATTTGACCTCTGACATAATATATTGGCTATATAACCTTGGGTTATCACTTAATCTTTAAGGACCCCAGGCAAATTTTTAAGACTATAAATTGCAGAAATTGCTAGTTTTCATTGATAAAGTGAGTTCCCGGTATAGAAACTGCTTATTCTAGTGGAATCAAAGGTCTATATTAAAAACAAAATTTGCATGAATACTATGTGGATAGCTTTGTGATATCTTAGGAATAGGCATTTTTCCATGAGTGTAGATCAGAAACATTGATCGTTCTCATTTTCTGTGACTCATCTATTTCTTTTCCAAAATCTTCTATAGACAATTCATTCAGTACCCCATTGGCCTTCTATAAATCCTTTTGTGTTGTGCCAAGAAGCAATAGTTAGAATTGAACATGAAACAACTAATTGGTTTAAGATTGGAAACAGAGGCCAAGGCTATATATTTTCACCTTATTTATTAAACTTATATGCAGCGTACATCATGCATAATGCCAGGCTGATGAAACAAAAGCCAAAGTTAAGGTTGCTGGGAAAAATATCAACAATCTCAGATATGCATATGATATCACTCTGATGGCAGAAAATGAAGAGGAATTTAAAATCCTCTTGATGAGGGTGAAAAATAGGAAAGTGTAAAGGCTGGCTCAATACTTAACATCAAAAAGTCTAAAATCTTGGCAACTTGTCCCATCAATTCCTGGCAAAAAGAGGAAGAAATGGAAGCAGTGTTAAATTTTGTATCATTGAGCTCAAAGATCACTGCAAGCAGTGAGTATAACCATGAAATTAAAAGATACCTGTTCATTGAAAAGAAAGATATGGCAATTTTATACAGCATACTAAAAAGCAGAGGTATTGCCTTATTGACAAAGGGCATCTAGTCAAAACTAAGGTTTTTCCAGTGACAATGTATGACTGTGAGAGTTGGATTTCAAGAAAAACAGAGCACTGCAGAATCAATGATTTCAAATAGTAGTTGGAGAAGACTTTTTGAGAATCCCTCAGCTAGCAAGGAGATCAAATCAGTCAATATTTAAAGTAATTAATTCAGACTATTCACTAGGTCGAATACTGAAGCTGAGGTTTAAATACTTTGACCACATAAGCAGAAGATGGAATTCATCAAAAAAAACCCCTGTAATTCCAGGAAATATTGAAAGCTAACAGAAAAGGGGATGGCAGAGAATAACATGGATAGATAGTGTCCTGGAAAACAAACAAAAAACAAACATGAGCAGACTTCAAGAGATAGTGGAGGATAGAAGAGTGCTATGCTCCATGGGGTCACAAGAAATCAGTCATGATTGGACAACAAAAACAAATATTGATAATAATAATAATAATGATAAAGATAATGGCAAATCATCATTGTTATTCTTTAAAGTGTTAAAAACACTTTTATTATATTAATCTTGTGAGGAAGGTAATGCAAATATTAATTTATCCACTTTACAAAGTAGAAACTCAATGCCAGTGTCTCAATTAAATTACTTTGCTCATTGTCATACAAGTTATAATAGGTGAAACTTAAGTCCAAGATGCCTTATTCCATATTTTCAGAATATACTTATAATATACTTATATTATATATGTCATATATAATATATAAAATACATATGCTTATAACAAATTTATTTGGACTATTTGTAATCTATGTAAACATGTTTAAAAATATAAGTAACCATACAAAAATTTCTTGGGTGTGGATCATATAGTCTAATAGATATGGGGTGTGGTAGAGGGTGGGTTAAAATTATACTGAACTCAGTGAAAGAAAATTCTCTATGTTAATATATTTTCTTATGATTTATCTTTCCTTTCATGAAAGTACTATGTGGAAAAAATCTGGTTAATTAGAGATTTTGATTAAATCACTCATCAATTAATTAATTCAACAAACAGCTATTAAACAAAGCTTACTAAGGGTAGAGAGGTACAGCTTGCAGTAGTCCTAGGTTTAGGTCAAATAGGAAGGAAAGAACACCTTCTCTGTCCTCAAACAACAGTCATGTAAAAGCATCTATGCTGGGCCACATACTTTGTGAGAAACTAGAGATACAAAGTAAATATCTAGATATATAGATTTTGCTTATTTAGTAGATATATAGATAGAAATACCAGAAAAATGAATGAATAAATTAATAAATTAATTTATTTCTTAGTGAATAAATAAATAAAATAGACCTGCTCTCAAAGATCTATTATTTCATCAGAGAATTTACCAAATATTATAAGAAATGTACAGAAATGCCATTCAGTCAGCATACAAGAATACTATGAAATCAGATGAAAGAGAAATAATTTTCAACTAGAGGGAAATCATGAATGCATTTGAGAGAAAAAGTAATACCTGAGATGCTCCTTGACAGTTGAGTAGAAATTCAAGAAACAAATAGAGGGTGTGGCAATTTAGGCAGAATGATCATCTTAATCAAAAGAACTAGGACCGAGATGTGTAGGATACAGGATTTGTTAATAAGGTGGGAAGGAATCTACTTTTTCTGCTTTGTGGAATACTGGGGACAATAATAATTTTAATCAAATTAGTGTTTTGTTAATTCAGTAGAATAGAATACTCTGAGAGAGAGTAGTTTCTATTTCATTGGGGGACTATTAAATGATCTTTTAGTTATCAAATCTAAGTGTCTTTTCCCATTCCTCATCCTTCTGAATCACTAGATTTGTTTGACTATCCATTCCCCATCAATACACTTTTCCCTGTGTTTGTTTTGTACATACACACACAGCTCTGTAAATATGCTCCTTCTAATTGTTCTTATAAATGAGAAGGTTCATATGAGTTATCAATATCTTCTCCCTATAAGGGAATAGGTTGCCCAGTGGATAGAACACTGGCCGTGGAATCAGGAGGATGGCAGTTCAAATCCAGTCTCAGACCCTTGACTCTTACTAGCTTTGTGACCTTGGGCAAGTCACTTAACCCTGATTGTCTTTCATCCAGGATCATCTTCAGTCATCCTGATTCATATCTGGCCCTGGACTCAGATGATTCTGGAGGAGAAAGGGAGGCTGATGATTTAGCACAGCCCCCTCCCCCCAACTCAGATAAACATCTTCATGAACAAAAGAAAAACGTCATCATCACATCTATCTCTCTGAGGTTTTCTCTGTATTTGTTTGTGTGTGCATGTGTGAGTGTTTATATGTGTGTGTTTGTGTGTGTTTGTGTGTGTGTGTGTGTGTGTGTGTGTGTGTGCAATGACCTAGGTTTCTTCTCAACTCCAATATCAATCATTCAAATGCCTCTTGAACATTACACAAATAATGAAACTTTATTTGTCCAAAATAGAATTTATTATTTTTCAGATTTTGCATGTCCCTATTTTTGTTGAGGGCCTCAAAATCCTCAAAATAATTCTCCAAACCTCCTTCCCCTTATATCCACTCAGTTATCAAATCTTATCAGTTCTAAGTAATAGTATCTACATAGTATATAGTGAATTGCTGGCAAATAGTAAGCTTATACATATTCACTAACTAACTGGCTGAGTTGAGATGGACAGCAAGTTGGCTCAAAATGGAACAGAAGCAAAGTAGGAGGAATAATAAAACTCCTTAACTGACCCCAAGCTTCATATGAAAACAAGACCCCCATTTATTCTACCAGCATAGATTAGTGGAAGTTATACCTGAAACAGAATTACCTCTGAAGAACTCAAATTGCATATCACATAGAAGGCAATGAAAGGTACATGCCAGGGGTGAACAGGCTGCCAAATGTTTCCAGTGAGGAACTCTAAAACATAACAGAAATAGATATTATCTGTGAATTGTATGATAAGAAATGAAAATGAACTGGTCATAGGTAAGAAAGAGAAATGACAGGAAGATAGCCCAATGGGCTCCACTTGTACCCTCACAATGTCTGAAGAAAATAAGGGCGGCTAATCACCTAATGAGACAACATAAAATGTTCTACCTCCTGATTATAAAGACTTGAAATGCAAGTGAAATACACATTTTTGATCATAGTCAATATAAAAATGTTTTGTTATGGTGATATTATTATTTCTTCTTAATTTTTCCATTTTTTGAACAGGGGCATTAGGAGAGAGAGAGAGAATGAATGATTGTTAAAAAGAAATAAGTAGAGCTGATGAAACTTAAAACATTTTCTATTAACAGAAACTGTGCTTAGGTCTATAGGGTCCTCCAAGAATGTCTTTCAGTGTATACTAGAGCCTGGAATACTGGTGCAGGAATATCACTCGTTACACTGATCTGATCACTCAATTCAGTGAAAAATTTTTTCTAACTTCATAGTTTAAAACAATAGTTTTAACCAATCCTCACAGACTTCAACAACAAATATTCACTTAGTATCTATGCTAGACCCTGGAGATGCAAAGGCAAAAACAAACAAAAAAAGTCTCTGCCTTCAAGGAATCTATATATTTCTGTAGGACGGAAGATACAATATATGCATAAGTAAATATAAGATAAGGCAATTTGAAAATGGAGAGAATGTTAACTAGCAGGGATATCAGGACAGTCTTCTCAGAGAAAGTGATATCTGAGCTGAGCCTCCCCTCCTCTGCAGGAGAAGGATTGGTGCCTATCCCCTTGAGTCATATTTAATTTTCTCCTGAGAGTCTTGAAGAACTTGAGGAATGAAAAATGAGTGTGGCCTTTTTTTTGCTTCCCAGGTCTTGACATTCATGACAGTTCTGAGCACCCACCCTAGGAACATTTATAAGAGTCTGACAGTTGGCTAAATATTCATGAAGCTTCATCCTCTTTTTTCCACAAATGGTTCCTTGTCTGCTTACTGAGTAAGTTGTTTTTTCCCATAACTCTTGTTACCCTGTCAGAAAAGGAAGTGGTAAAGCTTCTTCACTGAGGACATCACTTCCTGGGTTGGTAGGAAGCTTTTACATGACTTTCCTGGGAAGTTGTTGCCATGAGTTTTTTCCAAGGACATCAAATGACAAGTTAGTGAAAGGATGAAAGGTTGGCCCTGTTAATCCTAATGAGCCTGATCTCCTCTAGTATCATCAGCCTAGCAAGGAGAGGGACCATGGCAGCATTCTGATTATTTCTCTGTACCTGAGGAATCAACTGGATCCTGCTGATGGAATATAGGAGAGGCAAGCAGTTAATATCACATGAATTTATTGAGTACCAACAATGTCCTGGCTCTTTGTTAGATGCTAGAGATACCAAAAAATGTCAACAAGTCTGGCCTTCATGGAGCTTCCATTCTTTGGAGGAAGATAACAGCCACACATATGTGTATATACAAATAAATACACTAAAAAAATATAAAATGATTTTGGGGGCAGCAGAAAGAGAGTGATTAGCAGCTGAGGGATTAGAGAAGCATCCAGTTGTAAATGATGTTTGGGCTGAGCTTTGAATGCAGTTAGTGATTCCAGGAGACAAGTTAGAGGTGCTTTATATTAAACATAGGAGAAAACCTCTGCAAGTGATGGAGATAAAAGATACAGCAGAAAGAGCACTAGATTTAGCATAAGAATACAGGTTTGTTCTTCATTCGAATTAGAGTTTTATTATTTATAATTTATGCAATCAGGATACAAATTTTCTGGGCCGCAGTTTTTTTCACCTGATAATATGAATAATAACCTTGTAAAACTTGAAGATCAATAAAAATTAGAGGTGTTATTTGGTTCATTTAAACAAATGACTAGAGACTATATTCAGATCTAGGTATATATATATATATATATATATATATATATATATATTATATAACTGAAAAATTACAAATATCTTGCCCTCAAGGAGTTTACAATTTACTAGGGCAATTTCAGTGGATTAGCAACAGACATGCAACTAGGATTAATTTCCAGACATTTCAGGTACCTATGACCCTGAGCAAGCTATTTAACCTCTTTGAAGCTATTTCCTCATTTTACAAATGAGGATAGTACTATAGTAATAATATTACAGAAGTTTTTGTGAGAATTAAATGAAATATTGAATGTGAGGTCCTTAATAAATGACTAAATAAAGCCTTTTGGAAGCCATTGTTCTTCTCTTCCTTCTCTTTCCACTTCATCCTCCTCCTCCCCTCCTTCTGTCTCTTCCTCTCCTTCTCCTTCTCCCTTTCTCCTTATTATCTTCTGCTTTTCATATTTTTTCACCTTTTCCTTTTTTCCTCTTCCTTCATTCTTCTTTGTTCTACTTTCTCCTTTTCCCTTCTTCTTTCCTCTCCTACTTTTCTTCTTTTTTCCTCTTCCTCTTCCCCTTCATCCTCCTCCTCCTCCTCTTCTTCTTCTTCTTCATCTTCTTCCTCTTCTTCTCTTCTTCTTCTTCTTCCTCCTCCTCTTCCTCTTCTTCTTCTTCTTCCTCTTTTCTGTTCCTCTTCCTTTTTCCTCCTCCTCCCTTCTTTCTTCCATTTCCTCTTCCTCCTCCCTCCTCCTTTTCCTCTCTACTCCTTCTTCTTTTTCTTCTTCTTCTTCTTCTACTACTACTACTACTCTTACTACTTCTATTACTACTAATACTAGTAGTATTACTACTTTTCCTCCTCCTCCTCCTCTTGTTTGATATGAGATAATATAAATCTAGTGTATAAAGGCCTAAAAAGATATCCAACTATTGACCTTAAGGAAAATTTGAGGAGGAATAGACAATTCAACTCTGTAATTATCCTGCTACAGTAGATCAGTAATTTCATTAATGGAGGTGTTGCTTCCAACTATATGGTTCACAATCAACTTATGGTTTCCCATACTCTTTGATGCCTGATTGTATCTTCCCACACTTTTATTTTTAATTAAATATTTTATTTATTTATTTTTCCAAATACATGGAACAGAGTTTTGAACAATCATTTTTGTAAGGTTTTTTTGAGTTTTACATTTTTTCTCTCTTCATTCCTCCCCCTCTTCTGACAGAAAGCAATCCAACATAGGCCATTTTACATGCTATACATATCAATCATACTAAATATAGGTCTGTGTTAGTTATGTTATGAAAGAAGAATCAAATAAAAATGTAGAAAAAGCAATAGAGAGAAAAAAACATAACACATAAGACAACCTTTAGGATTTGAAGATCTTAAGATTCTGTTGGTATTTTAACTCTACAGATCCTTCTCTGGATATGGTTAAGCGTTTAGAATTATCTCTTGCTTAAATGAACAAGTCCATCACAGTTGTTCATCACCCAGTATTGATGTTAGTGTGCATAATGTTCTTTTAGCTTACTCACTTCACTCAGCATCATTCTTACAAGTTTTTCTAGGCTATTCTAAAGTCCTGTCCCTCATGATAGTTTACAGAACAATAGCATTCCATCACATTCATATATCTCAATTTGTTTAGCCATCTCCCCAATTAATGGTTATCTCCTCAATTTCTAATTCTTTGATACTACAGAAAGAGCTACTACAAATACTTTTATACAGGTGGATTTTTTTAATCATTTTTCATAATCTCTTTGGGATTAAAACTTAGTATTGATATTGCTGGATCAAAGCGTAAGCACAGCTTCATTGCTCTTTGGACCTAATTTCAAATTTCTCTCCAAATAGTTGGATCAGTTAATTATTCCACCAACAAAGCACTAGCATTCTAGTTTTTTCACATTCCCTCCAAAATTGATCCTTTTTTGTTTTAGTCATATTGGTCACACTTTTTTATTGAGAATATTCTCAATTTACCAGAAGTTATCCTCTAAATTTTTAGCATTATCTGTTCCAGTGATACAATGCTGCATAGTGAATACAATGCTGATCTTGATTTCAGAAAGACTTAAGATTCACATCCTTCTTCTGCCATTTAAGGACTCTTTGATCATGAGTCTTTCATATGACTCTTCAGCACCAGATTACTCAATAGTAAAATAAAGGAGTTGTGATGGATAATCTCTAAAGTTCTTTCCAAGTACCTGTCACAGCTATGGTTAGAGGGGAATACTTAACCAGTTGATAGAGGCTGTCAGAAAAAATAAAATAGACTATTTTTAACTATATGAAATTGAAAAGCTAATGCATCAAAAAAATTACTGCAAATAGGATGAGAAAGGAAACTTTGAGTGTGGGATTGGGTGAGGCATACCTTGGTTTCAAGTATCTCTGATGAGAGTATGTAAGATATATTGGTAACTAATAAAAAATTATAACATCAAATACTATTACCCAGTTGATTTATAGTCAAAAAATACATAATTTTTAGAATTACAAACTCTTAAGAAAGAATATCAAGATCACTTAATAAAACTTGAAATGAATATTAAAATACTCTGAATATTAATTTTATACTCAAAAGATTGTCACAAACAACAAAAGATGGAAATAATGTTAGATGAGTTATGAAGAGAAAAATACACTAAATTTTCTGCTGGTGGTGTTAGAATTTATTCTGATAATTCTGGAAAGCAATATGAAATTATGCAAAGGAAATGATTAGAATATCCATATGTTTTAATGCAGAGATCTTCTTACTAGTCATAGAACCCAAAGCATTTGAAGATGAAGAGAAGTGTTACCATAGATATCAGAATATTCCTAAGAAAACATTTGATATCAGCAGGAAATTGATCACAAGGTGTTCTTTCATTGTTTTTCAGTCATGTCTAACCTTTTTGTATGACATATTGGGCATTCATGGAGGATACCAGAGGATTTGTCATTTCCTTCTCCATCTCATTTTACAGATGAGAAAACTGAGTTAAACATGTTTAAATGACTTTCCCAGGGTCTCACAGTTATTAAGTAAGTTATTAAATATTTGATTTCAGGAATAGCAGTCTTCCCAACTCCATGCTTTACTTTGTCAACTGGGTAACATAACTACCCAACAAGGCCGATGGACATTAATTGGGAATGGCTAAAACATATGTGGTATATATATGCAATGGAAAATTACTTTACCATAGAAATAATGAATATGACAAATAGGAAAGACACCTTCACTGATGTAAATGAAGTAAGTTGAGCCAGGAAAAACAATATACATAATAATTTCAACACCATAAATAAAAATAACAATAGCAAAAATAAAAACAGGACATAATTATAAAGACTAAGCTTAGTTTTAGAGAAGAGCTCTTAAGGGACGAGATATTATGAATGTGGTACACTGAATATACTATCAGATAACTAAGGTGTAGGTTAGTTTGAATTTTTTTGTTGTTCTTTTTTTCTTTATGAAAAGTGAATGTTCTCTGGGTGAGAAGAGAGGAGAAAATAGTTTTTGAAAAATGAAGGGAATATAAAAACAAAAGATACAAATGAAAAATTCAAAAACACAAAAGAAAATAAATCTTTAATTATATTGGGGGCACTACTAGCTGGGTGGGCATAAGGAAAAGTCCCAGCAGATGCTGTCTTAATTTTACTTTTAAGTCAATTAAGGAATCTAAGGGACCTGTTTTGGATCATTCCTTATTTATTTTGATGTGCATCCATCTAGTCAAAAAACAAGTGTAAGATGAAGCTTTCATTCTCATACTATCCCTAACTAGTTGTGTGACCTAATTAAGTTACTTAATTTCAAGTGACATTGGTTTTCTTGAGCAGTATATTGTACACAGTTAGTTCAAAAGATCTGTAGAATTGAATTATAGTAATGGTATTGGACAACCAACCAGTCTATCACATTAGTATAGGAGGGAAAAACCTCCTGTAGAGAAAATCGAGGAACATATTGGGCATTCCAGGCATCTTGTGCTAGGATGAGGATGGGAGAAGGCTCAAATCACAATTCTGTTTTTTTGATGAATTGTATGATTTAGGACATATTACTTTTCTAATCTACGCCTTTGTAAGCTTTAAATGAAAGTTATTCACCTCCCCCTTTCTCTTTGCATCTAGTGGAGACATTTAAATTTAATAATCTGTCTGTACTTTTCTAGTCCTAAAAAAAATCTTAGGATTATGTCATTTTATGTGCCTTATATGCTGTTTAGTGTAGGGACAAACATTTCTAATCTCTGATAATGTGAAAATGGGTGTGAAGGGATCAATATGTTAACCCTACCATGTAATATTTTTTCTTAACAGAGAGGCTTCTCAGCTACAAAGCCTTATTCCTGGAGTGTGACCAATGGTAAGAATTCCTGGAATGGTAATATGCCAGTGGGACTCATGTTCTATTCAATTCAAAAAACATTTTTTAAACATCAGTGGGCAGGTGCTCTTTTCAAATCACAATAACAGATTCCTACTCTTCTTCTGCTTAAGGACAGCTCTGTCTCCTGTGGATGAGAAGATGGGAAGAGGCCAGTTGGGATATAATTAACCTACTTGCCTTTGCCTGAACACATTTTATACTTTTCCTCCCCCTCATATTGTCCTATTCTATTACTTCCATTTGGAAGCTTTCATTCCACTCTCCCCTCGTCCATCATTCATTTAAAAAAAAATCCCACTGAACCTCTAAGAAATAGATCACATGTCACCTCCCCCCCAAAAAACACCTCTGGTTATCAAGACCATAAATTACTTATGAAAATCTACAGGAATTTTCTTGTACCAAATGTGAAACATTAATCTTGTATTGCTTTGATTGTGATTGTGATTTCCATTTCAATCTATGTATTTGCCCCATCCCCAATAGTTTTGCAGATTGTTAGGACCCTTTAGAGAGCAAGAGTTATAATAAACAATTGTAGATGCTGAACAGGTGAGGCATTTAAGGTAATAGAGTAAAGGCAGTTTCTTTCTAGGCATGGGTGATGTATTCATTCATCCTTTTCCATAATGAAATAGCAAAGACCAAAAATGGTTACAAGTCGCTGCCAGGAACCAGAGAGGTGAGATTCAAGAAAGGAGAAATTTTTCTAAATTCTAGATCTCAAGTTTCATCCACTTATACCCTAAGGTCTAGCTGCAGAATCCCTAGTTTCTGCCTCTGCATTAGAAAACCTATCTTACTTGAAGTGTGGATATTCTGGGGGGAAACTATATTATATTTTTTCACACTCAAGGCAGGAATCATGCTATACATTTACTAGATCTCTTGTGTTCAGATTAATTCTATGAATGATTATGGATGAGGCAAGATTTCCTGAAATTTTAAGACTAGTTGGCTGGAAAATGCTTGATAAAATTTTCTTATTATATTATTTTTCTTACTCTTATTAATAGTTTATTTGCTTAGAGACACCATGCAATGTAATATATAGAAAAAGACTGCTCTGGGGTCTGAATCTAACTTCTGATGCTTGTGACCTCTCAGTTCTCTGGGGAACTTTTCTTGATGATCATTTGTCAACATACAGTTTCTTCATTATGGAATTGCCTTTGCCTGTGAAATTACACATCAGTCTTATACCTTAATTGCTTATCAGTTCTATGATATCATTAAAATAATTATGTAATATGCACAGCTACAAATAACTATGCTCTGCTTCTGGGTATAGCTGACACAATGATGTCAAGATTATATAACTGATACTTGCTAAAATACAAGTCAAATAGCCATAGTGGGCTTCACTATTTCTATAAATTCTAACTGGATAGATCCAAATTCTACATACCTCTTGATAATGAGTTGATTTTAATGAAGGGGATAGGCATTCACTGGCCTTCTGAGGACCTAGAGAGCATAGTACCTACCCATTACATCTGACCTGTGGGATATACACATCCCATAAGCATGGGACTCCCAAATAAGGAGTATTAATGAATGTCACACAGATAAATGTTCTGCTGACAGCAGGGTGGTTGGACTTAGCAGACATCCCTGGGAAGTAGTACAGCTGTTATTGTCAATCCCAATATAATTCTTTCTATTAGACAGGCTGTATGGGACTGTGTGGGACAAATAATATAGTCTATTATAGCCTCAGTTTCCTCCTCCTAGGATACAGAATTACATTATCTCCAAATTATTTATCTTATGGAACTTATTAAAATTAATGGGGCAGCCAGGTGGCACAGTGGATAGAGCAGTGGCCCTGGAGTCAGGAGGACATTAGTTTAAATATGATCTCAGACACTTAATATTCGCCTAGTTGTATGATATTGGGCAAGTCACTTAACCCCCCCCCATTGCCCTGCAAAAAAAACAATAAAAGAAAAAGAAAAAAAGATTAATGTCAAAATTTTAGAAGTGACATGGTATAGTGAATAGATTGCAAGACCTAGGATAAGGAATATCTGGATTCAACTATTACTTTTGTTAACTGCTCATGTAACCATGAGCAAAGTGTTTAACTTATCTAAACCTCAGTTTCCTCATTTGTAAATTTATGAAAATAATACTTGGTTTGTTTTTACCTTGCAAAGATTTTGGAAGTTTTAAATGGGACAATGCGTGCAAAGCAGTTTATAAACTTTTAAGTATTATATAAATATAAGATATTTTTATTAGTCACATAAGGCCAAGAGAGGCCTCATCATTATCTTCTGCAAATCAAAGATAAGAACAAGCTTTAGAATAAGGAGCTAGACTGTTTGATGATTGAGTATGAGCGAATCATGGCTGGGAGCAGAAAATGGTCAAAGTGATACAAAACAAAAGACACATCCAAATAACATAAAAACAGATTAAAGATATCTATAGGATAGATGTGAAATAAATGTCATGGGACAGATCATAAGGTCAGGAAACAGATCCAAATGTAGTCAAATTCAATGATTAAAGCAATACAAAGGAAATGAGGACAATTTGATTCAGTCAAATGGCTGGAGGTCTCCCAGTTTTTGATATAGGAAGAATAGTACTAGTTCCACTTTGCCAAACCAATTTAAGAGGTCACTACTAAGTGGAGGGCTGATTTTCCTCCTTGTTCTTGATCCCTTAAAGGGAAGGCATCATTGTTAAGGCAGAAGAAGTCAGCAGTCCACCCTTCTCATAGCCCATCTGCTGAGTCAATAGTAGTTTAAAATCAAAGTTTCACCATTGTATCACTTTTCTAGTCATTTCATATTCCAAAACAGGTCCTAATGAGAAGTAATATGAGTATTACCTACTCTAAGAGATCAAATTGAGAGATTTAAATTTCACAGGAAGAATTCTTTTTTTGGCAGCTCATCTACTCCTCTTGTAAGCCCTCTGATCTTGAAAAGAAACCAGCCAACTCCAGTGTGACATTCCTTGGCACTCTTCTAGGGTTGAGGACAGGTCCTGAAAAAAAAAAGGAAACAGAAGGTCTCTGGGACTTAAGAAGCTTGGGATTTAAAGAGGAATGGGAAATGAAGAGGCCCTCAGTTAGTTAAAATCAAAATAAATTCACCAAATAGAAGGAAATACCCAACAGAGGAAGTTGTTCTCTATCCGTGATGCATTAAGAGGAAGCTGGGAAATGAATTAAGGGCCATGGGCCTTTGTGGAAGCTACCTTTACTAACACAGTTCTTCCATTACTGGCCCAGTGCCAGCTAATTTGATTTTTATATTTCTCCAGTGCCTTGTTGGGAGGTCATTTCATGGGTTTGTGCTTCTCTGCCTGAAAAATTTCTCCCAAGGTCTGTGGTATGAGTTTATTTGTCTTCCCTCCCTATCATTCCTACTTTATTCTTTTATCTATGTTAGGTTGAGGCAAGATTATTGAATAGATATTCATGACTCTTAATAATTCATGTAATTCAATTACAACCCCTCTTGAACCTGCTTTTATAGTGTTTACATCTACTGTATCTCATTATATATTATTCAGAGAGATTATATTTTTATCCTTCATTACAAATGGAGAAAGATTGCTAGCCTGACACCATTAGATCTAGCCTGACACTAAAAGTAGCCTTGAAAGAAAAACCAAGAGAGTTTGAGAAGTACAGACCAAATCTTTAATGTCCCTCTGGCACCTCAAATTCAACATGTTCAAAACTGTACTCATCATTCCTCTAACTTATCTTTTTTCTGATGGAGATGTCATGAACTTGCCAGTAAACTGAGCTAATAAACTGGAATAAATCTTATTCTTTCCTCTTCTTCATCCATCTAGTCAGTTAGTCGCCAAATTCCTTGGATTTGATATATGAAAACTTGTTCATAGTTACTATCTTCATTCCATGATCATTGTAATATCTTTATTTTATATTGTCCTGAAATTTGGAATCTTTCTTACAAATTGTGTAGGGTGAATAAGATTGAGAAGTCAGGAAAAAAATGTCAAAATTCAGAGTCTGGTTGCTGAAATGATGGTTGTATCCTCAACAATGAACAGAAAGTCTGGGAGAGGAGAGTGTTTGGGTGGATAGACAATGAAATATTTCTTATACAACTACAATTAGATGTTCCATGTGAATTTTCAGTTCAACATAACTAAAACAATATCTTCAACTCTACAAACATTAATCAAAGGCATCTAATATTTACAGGGCAGTAAGGAAATTTTACTAACATTGGGTGAAAAAAATAAACTTCAGAAATATAGTGCCTGTCCTTAAGAAGTTTATGATCTAGTAGGAATAATAAATTATATATCTACTTATAATAATGACTTTAGAGCTTCATATGAAAGAAAAATTGTTAAAACAGGAATAAATATTAAAAAGTCCAAGCCTGCTATAGAGAACAGCAAAATCTTAAAAAAAAACCCTTTTTTAGGTTATATTGGATCCAAACTATTTGAACTGATCTATTTGAGTCAGATCTATTGAGTTATAGCAGTGGATATAGTGGCAAAATAGATATCAGGAAACTTTAGTGATTTTTTTCTATTTTGTCCTTGAAGTGTGACTGTGGGGAAAAAATCAAATGCGGGTTTTTAGTTTCTCCACTTTGATTTGAATTCAGAGTACATTGATTTAATACTGTCATTCAACCTGATCTGAAAGTCATTTTACCTGATCTGTGTTTCTTTAGCTGTAAAAGGAGAGGGTAGGATTAAATGATCTTTAAAGTGTCTTCCATTTCTAAATATAATCCTATGACACTATGAATGAGTATTCACGGAATGATTCTAAAGGTTGTTTCTCTTTTTCTTTTAAAACTTGGTGAGAAAACAGAAGATATATGTTCTTTCAATTAAATTTAGATTCCTGGGCATTAAGATACATGTAGATAGAAAAATTTTTCATTGTTGTTGGCAGCTAGGTTGCCCAACAGCTAGAGTAATGGTCCTGGATTCAGGAAGACTTGAGTTCAAATTTGGTCTCAAGAACTTATCAGCTGTACTACCTTGGACAAGTGATTTATTCTTTCTGTGCCTCAGCTTCGCAAATTAGGGATAATAAGAGCACCTACATCCCTCGGTAATTGTGAGGATCAAATGAGATATCTGCAACGTGTTTTGCAGATCGTGATGTACCATATAACAATCATTGAGATAGTTTTATCTGAATACAATATTAATCAACAAATATTTATTGAATGAGTATTAATAGTCTCATTCAGTATAAGGAACCACAAAATATTCAGTAAGGGTGTGTCACTGAGACCCTCCCAGACTCTTTTATGCCAATATATTCAAATAACCCAAATCAAAAATAAAAAAATAACTGCTTATGTTGCATATTCAATGTTCTAGAAGATACAACATTCCTTAGACTTTGTTGTATCTTTTGATACATATATTCTTGCTAAATGATTTTCCTCAAGTGATTCTTACAAGTAATTTTTAGTAGAAATTAGTTCTGTTGTATGAACTTGGATCTAGTCTAATTTAGGGGTATCACATCTTTTTTCTACTTGTCTTCATTTCCTTTCAGTGCTCCTTTCAATTAATCAGGTGCCAATAGCCTCTACAGAGAAGAAAGGAAGATACAAGGCAAGTAATGAAAAGGAGATCATAAAATTTAGAGCTGAAAAGATCTTGGAGATCTTCTGGTCCCATTCACTCTTTATACAGAAAAGGACAGTAAAGTCAGGGAGGTTCAGTGAATGGCTTTGATGGAATACCTAAGAAAGAGAAGAGCTCAAATGGAAACCAGTCATTTAGGTTCCAAATGTATTGCATTCCTAGAGATGAACAAGAAGGTTAAAGCTAACTGTTAAAACAAACTCAGGAGCTAGATCTAGAAAGGTCTCTTGAGATTAGCTAGGTCTACTCTTTTATTTTATAAAGGAACTAGAGTTCATGATGATTAAATCACTTGTTTCAGGTAATGCATTAGAGATGGAATTTGAACCAGATTTTCTGACTCCAGAACCAGTATTTTTTCTATTGACCTACACTATTCTGACTGCAGCAAATGAATTCTACAGTATACCCAGCAACATAAGATTTCTATTTCTGGGCAATGTTGTTCACTCCTACAAACCATATCTTCCATGAAGTGATATTTTTCTAAATGGCCCCTGACAAGCCTATCAGAATTGAGCAAGTTGGAGGGTTGAGTATCTTGAAGTATTCTGATAGAAGATACAAAGGTTATCTTAGGGAAGAAGTAGCTCCCTGAGTGACCTCATCTCATAGTGATATGGTTGGGTCATGAATTCAGTCAATTCCAGAGATCAGCATAGTTCCTGACACATAGTAGGTGTTAATAAACATTTATTGACTGACTGAGTGAATTCATTGTTCAGCTGGCTAAGTCTCTTAGGTCAAAACCACCCTCAGAAAATAATACTGAAACTCCCATGTTCTCAGAATTTCTATAATACCTTCGTTTCAGGGAGGCTGTCTCTGTGGTGGTCCGTGACATTCAAGAAAACCCAAAGCAGCTCAACTGCAGGCAGAATACCTCAGTTAGAACCAGCATGACTTCTTCCCATCTTTTTTCCAGTCTTCCCCACCTGGGGTACTTTCAAAGCACTATAGTCACTGCCATCCTGGCAGAATGCCAGTGATTACTCATATGGTTGGCCATTATCCAGCACATCCACGAAGCCTGCCTAAATGATAAATGTGCCTCCTCCATAGCCTTGGGCACTATGTGCCCCAGTCTATCTGCAAGGGCCCTGTGTCCATATGGCCAGAATGGCAGGAAGCCCTCATTCCTACCCCACCCCTTCCACCAATATCTTCCTCAGTTCCTTTAGATCATGCCTAGCCTTCTAGAATTAAATGCCCTTCATGCTAAGTTATTGCTTGATATATACATATATGTATATATATATATATATATATATATATATATATATATATATATATATATATATATATATATATATTTGGATCTTCATAAGGCAAGAGTTCTTAATCTGGGGTCTGTGAACATTTTTTTAAATTTTAGATAAGAATATTTCAATTTTCTTTTAATCTATATATTTTATTTCATTTAAAAAATGATTATTCTGACAAAGGATTTATAGGATTTACTCAACTATAAAAAGGGTTCGTGACATGTTAAAAAAACTTAAGAATACATGTTTAAGAGAAAGAAGTCATATTCCATTTTATCATTTAATAAACTGCCATTCTCTTCTACCAGGATTTTTTAAAAAATGTTTAAAGAACTTTTACAACCCCCTTTCTGGGAACATATCTTTAACACTGACCCATTCCTTGAAATCCAAATTCATATTTCCAAATATTTGTTTGATACTTTTAATATTCATTTCCCTCCTTAATTTACCAAATACTTCTGAAATTTCAAAGATAAACTCAATCCCTCCTTCTTCAAAAATTCTCTATTTTTATTTCTGAACTCCTATATTACTTGAGTCTGTACTACATACTTTATTGCTTAACAAAACCTTTTATTCTTCAAGACATTACGTGCCATCTCCTCCTTGAAGTCTTTCTTGATTTTTCTAGTCAGAAGGAATCTTCCCGTTTTGATATCTCTTATAGCCCTTTCATTTTTACTTAAATGTATTTTTTAGATGTGAGTATGTATGTATGTATGTATAATGCATATATATATATATATATATATATATATATATATATATATGTTCATTTCTCCTACCAAACAGTTTGGGGGGAGGGCAAGAGGCTGCCATATTGATCACAGAATCCATGAATTGGGAAAGATCTCAGAGGCCTTCTAAATGAAATTGTAACTAATCATTAATACCCTCTACCATGATCCTAAAAAATATAAATTTAGGCTTAATTTGATGATCTCTGTGAATGAGAGTTCATCCATAGCAGCAAATCTCAGGATTATTAGCCAGTTCTTTTTGAAATGCGATGGGCCCCTTCTCATAAAGCATATACAATAAAATAAATCAATGAATAAAATAAAATACATAAAGAAAATCAAAGGTTAGTAAAAATAAAGATATGTCTATTTGGCTTTTTCCTATTCCTAAAATCTTTTTTTAAAAAATTCCTTTGATGGAGGGATGATAGGATTTGACCTCTGATTCCATCAAAGTTTTGAACTCCAAGTTTAGCAAATCTTTTATTCAATATAGATCACAGTTTATAATTTAAGTCATATTTGGTTATCTGAGCATGAAGAGTTTAAGTAATTTCCCTTTTATCAATATTTTTATGAGACAAGATTTGAATTGGTCATCCTGATTCCAAGCTCTATTCATTCTCTCTCTCTCTCTCTCTCTCTCTCTCTCTCTCTCTCTCTCTCTCTCTCTCTCTCTCTCTCTCTCTCTCCTATATCATTATTCGTTCCACATTTTATACTCTAGATATTCAATATTTGTCATATTGAGTTGCTGGAAATGGAAAATTTCTGGAAAATGTTTAAATTTCTACTTAGGTTTAATTTGATACTATTTTAGCTAACAGCATTAACATCAGGGTTTCCTTTTATGGTGTAAGTTTATGCGTTATCTAAAGGATAGGAAAATATTTAGAATGAAGGGGTTAGATAACTCAGTCATGAATCTGTATAGGTAAATTTGTTTCTCAAAGTTTAAATTAAAAATACCCTAGAGATGCTATATCATGAAAATAATTTAATCCAACTCTCTAATTATTAACTATCTACCATATACAAAACCTCAATAGGCCTTTTCTGATATCATAACATTGCATAGGTAGTACACTGGGTTTTCAAAGATTCTGTCAATATGGTACCAATTCTGGGAGGTTTTACAAAGTAGGATCTGATGACAGTTCAGATGAGTTTTTTCAGAGGACTAATGTAGTTCACAGAGTTCCAACATCAATTTACCCATGGAATGATAATGTTTTTGATTACAGTAATTCCTAAGTACCATCTACTAAGTTTTAAAAGTCTATATCCATATAGGAAATTAATAAAGGGTTAAAATCATTAATTCTGGAAATACTGAAATATGAGCAAAGTGCTATGGCAGATGTGGGGAAGAGGGAAGACAAAAATAAAAAAATACACCAATATAAACCTAATATAAAAATAAAAACTGCTTTCAAGGGGCTTATAGTTGAATGAGTATGGCACATGAACAGAATTTATAATAAGCTAGAATGTGAACATAAAATAAAAAATTTGACATTATGTTAAAAAGTTTGAATTGTGAAAAATTGCTTTCAGCTAGAAGTATCAAGGAAGGCTTCATGCAGGAGGTAGCAGTTCCTAGTGTAAATAAAAGAAAAGCATTTCAACAGGAACAGAAATGAAGAGAATGAATTCTAAACACTAGGTGGTTTCTGTAACTATATATGAGAGATGTCAGAAGATCAGAAAAAACTAATATTTTAGTTTGACTGGAATAAAGATTGCCAAAAAAGAATAAATTATAGTTAGAAAGGTAAACTAGGTGATGAATGACTAAAAAAGCTTTTATAAAGCCCTTATGGTATTTGAAGTGCTATATCAAGTATTGAAGGTGTAAATATAAATGAAACTTACATTCTATTAGAGGAAGACAGTATACATGCATACACATATGTGTGTGTGTATATATATATATGTATATATATATATATATATATATATATATATATATATATATATATTGGTCAAGCACAACTGGTTTGCTCTGGGAAGTAGCAGGGATGATCAGTAGGATATTAAGGTCTGATCCTGTAATATTAGTGTTTATTTGATTATGATTTTCAGATAAAGAGGTGAAGAGGGAAGGAGGATAATTAGTTATAATTGTGGCAGAAAATGATAAGAATTGACAATTCCAGAGGACCTATTATGATACATATTATACACTATAGAAAGGTAATGGATTTAAAGTACAAAATGAGACATTCGTTTGAATATATATAAATGTGTATATATATATATATATTATATATATATATATATATATAAAATTATATATATATAAAAGGAATTTTTTTTTGCTTTACTATATACATTTGTTGTGAAAAATTGTTTTTCTTTTTTTCAATAATGTAGGGATAGGATGGAGAAATTAAATTTTTGTTTATATAAAAAGAGAGAATGAGGCAGGTAGGTGGCACAGCAAATAGAGCACCAGTGCTGGAGTCAGGAGGACCTGAGTTCAAATCTGTATTCATACTCTTAATCATTACCTACCTTGGGCAAGTCACTTTACCCCCATTGCCTTGGAAAAAACCCAAAAACAAACAAACAAACAAAACTATTCATATAAAAGAAAGAATTGGGAGGATGGAATATTACATGTATTTTCAGACAACACTTTTTTTTTACTGAATTGTTTACAATGGAAAGAGCACAAGTCTTAATCAGGAAAACCTAAGTTCAAATCTTGTCTTAGAATATGTGACCCTAGTTAGGTTTGCCTGTTTGCCTCAATTTTCTCATCTGTAAAATACTAAAGATGGAAAAAAACAAAACACTCTAGCATCTTTGCCAAGAAACTCCAAATGGGTCTTGAAGAATTTGAAATGACTTTAAAATTATTGAAAAATAACAAAATTTGTGATAGAAAAACCAGTAAAACTTTTTAATAAAAATATCAAGGAGAAGCTTGGTAGTACCACTGAAGATTTCTGATCAGAGGAGTAGTGACACATTTAGATTTATGCATCAGAAAGATTGTAACAAAAAGACAAACTTTACAATGTAAAGAATGAATTAAGCAGGCAGAGAGGTTAGGGGCAATAAGATCAGTTATAAGTCTAGTTAGTGTAATCATTCAGGTCTTAGTTCATTAAATTTGAATTTGAGCAGTGATTGAATGAGTAAGGACTAGGTGACAGACTCAAGAAATGTTGTTGAGATAGAATTTATGGAACTCCCTGATCTTCCCAGTTAGTGGTCTTCTTTCAACCCCATTGCCCAGAAATATTTTTCTATCCACATATTCAGCATCCCCAATTGAATGTAGATACATTGAGAGCTAACCCTAATTTTTGTTTTTTCTTTATATCCTCAGTATCCAGCACAATTTCTTTCATTAGCAGACAGTTAATAAATGCTTCTTTAGCTTAATTGAATGCACTGTACTTCTCTGTATCCCATAACAGCACTAGTCCAATGTTGGACATCCAAGATGAATCCCACAAATACTTTATTGATAAGTACAAATCATTTTAAAATGCCATTCGTGGATACTATTATGAGCACACATTTTTACAGCTATTACAGTTTTTAAATTGTAGACTCATACACTCATAGAATATTAGAGTTAGAAGGTACCTTAGAGATCATCTCATTCAAGCCCCTCATTTTAATCAACAGACTGTTTGATTTAATATTGATTTTGATTCATATAATGGGTCTCCACTGAAGGCAGTGAAGACCATGGCTTATGTATTATTCATATACATATTCAGGGAAATTCACTGGAAATGGGATAGTTTACACATATGAAGAGAAGCACAAAAAATCCAAGGTCTCTTATATCTATACCAGAGTGGGTTTTTATTTCATTATTTTTGATATACTATATAGAAAACTGGGATGATACTCAAACATTTTTCCCTCTGGTTCAAAAATTTCCTCATCTATGACATGAAATTATTATAGATTTGGTCCTGGAAGTAAACTCAAGGACCCTTTCATTTCAGAGTGAAGGAAACTGAAGTTCAGAATGGTAAATGATCTTTAGAACAGAGGTATAATTTCAAATAGAGACATCTTACTCCTTGTACTGTGCCTCCGTCATTGAATCACACTGCTACAATCTCAGATAAACAAGAACTATTTCAAACATGAAGCATAAACTTAGTGAGAGTGAACAGAGTTCTGGGCCAGGAGTCATGAAGATCTGAGTTTGAATCTGTGACCTTGGACAAATCTTTTAACCTACATCTGACTCAATTTCCTCATCTGTAAATTGAGGACATATACATCAACCACCTTGTAAGATTGCTGTGGGGGTAAATTGAAGTGAAATTTGTAAATTTGGAAACCTTAAAGTATAATATAAAAACTAATTATCATTATTATTATTGTTGTTATGATCATGATTATGATTAAAACAGTAATCAGGTCCATGTGGGAACTAAGTCCACAATTTATAGGAAAAACAAAAACAAAAATAAGATCCTGACCCTCATGGACATTACAGCTTAAAAATACCATCAATACAAATATGATCTCCAAATATGGTTTTAAGGTTATAAAATGCCTAGACGATAAAGAGACTGATTTTCCTGTGGGGCTTGGGGAATCAGTCTTCATTACCTCTTAAATGACATTTTGATAAATGACAAAATGACTTTCATCAAAATTGAAGTTACATGTAGAATTTTATAAAATGTGTTTGCGTTTTTTTATTTATATCCTACCTCTTGCAAGGAGCACAGTGATGAAAGTTATAAATTAATTCACACAGTTCATTCCCTGACTTTCAGTCATTAGATTTTTTTTATGTTGGAATTTCTTTGCTAGAATTGCAGGGAGTGTAGAAAATTCCATTGGCCTGAGCAATTCTCTAGGAATTGAATATATACTCCACAATGAAAAGTACTATAGTTTACACAAAACTAGTGATTTTTTAAAAACTAATTTTCAGGAAGGAATGCTGATTCAACATTTTATTACATGTTTGCCATCTTTGCAGTACTGGTCAGCTATACCATGCACCTTCTTATGCTGGCTGAGAATTTAACATCCCACAATGATTTAAATAAGTATGTTTCTCAAACTGAAAAAGCTTAAATTAAGTGAAAGAAAGATGGATGCAGGAGCCAAAGAACTGAAATTATAATCTGATTCTGATTCTTACCATCTCAGATAACTAAGATTTGATCCCACCTCTGAGATTAACCCTTTGGGTGATTTAACTCACTCCCTTAATTTCTCTGGGTCTCAGTTTTGCCATTTGTAAGATAAGGGAGAAAGAGGGGGAGTATACACTAGAGGACTTCAAAGGTTCATTCTAACCTTCAACCCTATTGATGATGGGAGGCAGCATTGCATAGTGGATGGAGAGTGCATCTTAGAAATTGACTGAGTTGGAATTTGGTGATGGAATATAGCAATTTTGTTTACAATAGCCCAGGTAGCTCTCTGAAACCACTGGTATATCCCAATGCCCCCTGCCCCCACCCCCTTGTAAAGACTCTAGGCTTACAAAACTTGACTACAAAGGATCAGGATTTTTCTTCATCTCCAGTACAGAAAAACAATTCAAAAAATCTGAATGAATCTTAGGTATATCTTATGATTGGGTTTCCCCAGAATTGTTTAATTTGGTCCCAAACTTTTGGCCATGTGATATTACCTACCACAAACACACACACACATACACACACAGTATAAATCATAAATAAGAGTTTATAAATCAAGCCCTCATGAATAAGACATATTACCTCATCACATTTACCCTCTCTACTGAAGTGAAGATGAAGGCACTTTGGGGAACTGTTGAACAAATACTTCCCATCCTATTTAGGATTGTATCATCCAAGCAATTTAGAGCACTCTTTCTACTCCCATCTCTCATGCCCTTTACTGGCACAACGTTCATCCTTCATCAGCTTTGGATTAAACTCCTCTTCCTTTTCCAAGGAATCTCCTGCAGAAAAAGTTTTCTCCTTCTTGAATTATTGCTCTCTTAGACTCCCTTACTCGTTTCAAAAAAAAAGCTTTAACTAAAACTTTTATCCATAGGTTGTTTTCAGAAGAGAAAGCAGAAATGTATATAGTATTCAATAACTCAAGGTACAAGATCTTCTTCCTCAGGCTTCCTTGTCAAGCAGAGACAACTGGCCATATTCTTCACTACCTCATCATTCTAGTGGGACCAAAAAAGAAGTCATTTTCCCCTTCCCTCTGTTGAACTCCAATCTGAAAGCCTAAGGAAAATAAAATACCCCATACATGAAGAAATTTTTTTTAAGTGTGAGATAATTTGTAGCTCACTCTCATAGACTCACATTTAGAATAGCTGCCCTGACAATTCATACATGAAAATATCAATCAACTAATCAACAATCAGGAGTCAATACAGAGTTAGTTCACAGGTTCAGCTCTATGGGAAGTATTTTTCAATTGCTGATTAGAAGGTTTAGACCATATAATCTCATCAGGTTGATTAGGGAGGGAAGTGCTTATCAAACTGATCAGCCACTACCCTGATCAACCCCTCATGACTTAAATTTCAAAGAATTGGGTCATCTGTCATTAGATGAAATATCTCCATTAAAAAAGAAAAATCCTGGTGATTTGTTTGTGGTATAGAAGTTGATGACTTATATAGAGTCACAGAGCCATTTAAGAGTGAAATATTAATGATAATAATAATAATACAAGGCCAATATTTAGCAGCTAGGATTTGAAAAATTATTTTCATTGTATTATCTCCCTTGAGTTTCACAACAGTCCTATCAGAAGTAATGCTATTATTAGGCCCAAATAAAGAAACTGAGACTGGAAGATTAAAGGAATTGCCTAGGATCTCATAATTGGTATTCCAGATGAAATTGAGATTATTTTTTCTGGATTTCAAGTCTAGCATTCTAGTCTTACCTAGGCTTGCCTAGTTGCTATGTTATGTCTGGGTCTTTCCAATGGCTACCTTACATATAATTTCTAGAATCCATGGCATCCTTTAAGATTCCACTCAAAGGTTACTTTCTGTAATATTGCCCGTATCTTGTCCCCCTGATAATATGCTAGTGAATTTTTAAACAACTAGTTCTTGTAGAGGAAAAAAAAAACTGTATAGTATACTTTAAAGTTTAATCTGCATTATTAGTTAAATCAGTTTAAATAAAGAGATTCAGCAAAATATACCAACACCCAATTTGGAGCACTTGACAGTTTCCAAGATGGTATAATCCATAGAATGATACACCTGAAATCAGGAAAATTCAAATTCTTGAGTTTAAACTTCTTAATCCCATTGGCCTCAGTTTCTTCATCTATAGGATGAATCAGAGAAGCAAATGGCAAACCACTCTAGTATCTTTGCCATGAAAAGCCAATTGGGGACACAGTGTCAAATATAAATGAAATACAACTAAATAGCATGTAAAAGTATAGATACCCACGAGGAAAATTAAACATATGATTCTTAAAAATTAGAGTTGACTCCTTGTTCTAGTTTCCTCCATCTCACAAACTTATTTTGTATATATTGAGTAATTATTATTTTGGCTTTGTTTTTGCCTTTCCTTATATTTCCTATGTGTCTAACTGATTAAGTGTCTGAGGTAGAATATCAACCTAGATCTTCCTGACCTCAGGATCATTAGTCCATCATAACATAGAAAATTGTAGAAGAATCAGAGAAGAACAAAAGAAAGAACAAAGATGTTGGAAGGGCAAAGAAGGGAATGGGCAGGGAAGAACTTCTTAGGAGTGAAGTATTTGAACTGGGTTTCAAAGGATGCTTATGGACTCCATCAGTCCGATATGAAGGAGGACCATTCAGGCATAGGGTGTTTCTGAAATAGCTAAACCATTAAGTATGGAGGGAAGTGATATGGGAGATGTTTGAGGAAAGGAAGGCGGTGCCTTTCTATATCTGTTAACTGGCTGTTTTAGGAGATTGGCAGTTTATCTGGTACCGGAGCTGGAGGATTTGCTCTCTCTCTCTCTCTCTCTCTCTCTCTCTCTCTCTCTCTCTCTCTCTCTCTCTCTCTCTCTCTCTCTCTGGTGTAGTAGTCCAAGCCAGTCCGGAAGCCTCACACTCTTTCAAGCCCTATCAGGAAATGTTCTCTGTTAGTGGAGGGAAGGCACATCCCATCTTATTCCATCCCCTTTACTGAAAATTTTCTGAACATATGGTGTAATGGGGAAACATGGGTAGACAGAACAGTTAGCAGTTGCTGCAGCCTCGCTGGCTTATTTCCACTTTGCGGATTCGTATGAAGCTAAAATATCATGCTGCTGACATATGCTTCCTGGCTCTCCACTTTCTGCCTGCAGCGAGGGGCTCCTGCATTCTAATGGTAATTCCACAATCTGTTCACTGACAGCTCCGGGGGCCAGATGATATGCACGCTACTGACAGGGACATCACTTTCATGAAACATTTACTTCTCTGCACCTGAATATTGGAGTAATCATATAGAGAGTCGACACACCATGAAATAGAGTTAGACTGAGGATTCGGAGAAGAAAATAGCAGACTGTCATTCAAAATAAAGTTCATTTTATACCCAGCAGAGTCATGTTAAAAGACATTTCCATGCAGGGAGAAAGCTTTCTCACTTCAAGGCTGAGGACTTAAAAAAATGGGTTTCTTCTTTATGTTTATTTGTCCTAGAGGAAATTACACTACTAAAGCCATGTTTGATAAAGCCTTTATTGTTCCCTCCTTTACTATCTCATTGACTCTAAGCTTGACAAGAGAGGATGTGTTTGGATTGTGCTATAGAGGGGATGTCACCTGGATGGACATATGAGTACCTGAGTTCTAATTCTACCTTGCCTGTGACTAACAGTGTGACCTTAAATCCTATATAGATATCAGCTTTTATTGTGATTGGGTAGGGGTATCTCTGAGGTCTATAATCCTACCAAGAGCAATATAATCTCCTTTAAAACAGGAATTCTTGGATTCAGTTCACTTCTTTGTATACCCCAGTGTGTGGGGCAGAGTAGCACTTTAAAATATTTGTTGAATAGAATTGAATTAAATCAATCAATATTTGTTCTAACTCTCTGATATAAACCAGACACAGGGGGTACAAAGATAAAATGAAGCAGTCTCTGAGCTCAATGAGTTTTTGTATGTGTATAGATATTATACAAACTAAGAATATATGGATACACACACAAGTAAAAGTAATTTTGGGGGAGGACTTTTAACTACTGAAGGAAAACAGGAAATATCATATGTAAGATCTAGAATTTGAACTATACTTTAAGAGAAGTTACAGTCTAAGTGTTGAAGTAAGGAAGAAGAAATAATTTTCCTTTTAATCTCCATCCCTTGTTCCGATTTCTTTCTTCTGCATCCATATGGGAAACATCTAATCTCTCTTACATATGACAATACATATTATATTTCAAAACAACTATCATATGACACATAAATATTCCTCTTTTCCCAAGCTAAACATCCCTGGTCCCTTCAACTGATCTTAATGAAGTACATATAGCTAAGAAGCTTCTTAATTAATATTTATTGCTACCCTAAAGACATGTCATAGTTTGCCAACACCATTCTAAAAGGTTCCATTCAAGAGTAAACATAATACTCTGCTTTTGGTCTGCCAATAGCAAAGTACAGAGAAACTATCATTTGACTTTTCAAGATGCTGGACTTATATGTTAATTATTGGCTCATGTCACCTTAGGGGTTTTGTTTATTAGTGGGTTTTTTTAGTGGGGGTATTATTGAAAATTTTCCACTCCATGTTGATGAATATTCATCTTATAGAAAACCAAAAATCTCATATCTTGTGCATGTGAACTTTTTTATATTCCTATATTTCCTATTTTGCAAGTCTGCATCTGAATTTTTGAACCAAGTACAGGATTTTACATTTATTTCCTTTATATTACATTTGTTCTATATGACTTATTGTTATAGTGTAAAATAATGTGTCTTGATTTTGCCATTTTGAACATCTGTCCCTCAGAACTTCATGTCTGTCTTCAACAAACTAACTACTCATGTCATCTTTGCTTCCATTCAAAACCACTTCAAAATGATTGAACAGAATAGGCAAAAAAAGATAAAATCATCATGCATCCCATCCACTAGAGATCTCCATCTGTTATATCACCTAGTTGTCTATATCCCTTCCTTACCAACTTATGTTTCATGAATATTCTACATTCAGATGTTGAGAGTCATACTTGAGGACTCACCTCATAGGACTGGACCAATGGCCTATTTTAAAGCACCCTGGTGCCTTGGATGGGAGTTTATTGGAAGAACTAATTTTGAAAGGACAAAAGGAGACTGGACTGAAACTGAGGTTATGTTTAAGTCATTCTGCAATAGATATTGGAAGATTCAATTCTTGCCTTCATTGAGTTTACAATCTAGTAGTATAGTGTACTTGAAAGACCATGAGACTGGGAATCAAGTGAGAAATTTGGGTCCTAATTTCTTAGAATCATATGTAGCAAGGAATAGTAATAAGGGAAATGTTTTTCTGATTCATTTACACTTAAAGTCAATTGTAATTATAGTATATTATCTTATTCATAGTTCATTCATTAGCTATCAGACCATATTCTTTTGAGCAACATGCAGGTGATCAAATGAGGAACTTGATATGGAAATGCTAGCTTTTAATTTGCAAAAAGTTATCTTTAAGAAGTAACCTCTAAGGAGAGATAGAGTACAGATGGTTTAACAGTTTGGCACACAGAGAGACCAAACACAATTAAGTAGAGTACCAACCATATGGAGCTGTTTACCAAAAACTGACAGTAAGGAATACTTAGTAGCATCAGGCAAAAGAATTAACCTAAGAAGTCTTATCATGATAGTCGAATCATTGAGTGAAAAGTTAGAATCCCTGTACATCATCTATTCTAATACCACAATTTTACAAGGGGACAACTAGGTCCTAGAGATAGAACACTGAGCCTGGAATCAAGTCCAGCACTAGCTTTTTGACCTTGGGCATGATTTCACCCTGTTTGCCTTAGTGTCTCCTCTGTAAAATGGGCTGGAAATGACAAACCACTCTTTTATCTTTACCAAGAAAACCCCACATGGGGTCATGAAAGGTTGGACATGACTTAACAGCAATAATTTCACAAAGGAAACTGAATCATAGAGCGGCTAAAATGATTTGCCCCAGATCATTTATCTCTACCTCCTGAAATTCCTATCTTCATTAAATGTATCAAGGGTTGGATTTGCAGTATTCAATATCCAAGTTCACAACTTTCCTCAGATTCTTACTAGCCCCATTTTCCTTTCCAGGACTCAGTTTTCTTATCTGTGAAATGGGGGGTAACAATAGCAGCTACCTCAAAGAGTTGTTGTGAGGTTCAAATGTAATCAGTCAGTAAGTGGAAAAACAAAAGCACTTTATCTCATTTGTAAATTATTTTTCAAACTTAAAAAGCTATATAAATGCTGCTGTTGTGGTTATTATTACTATCAAGATCAAGTTCTACCTATTTTGAAAGGTTTCTCAATATTTTCCCATTTGTTTTTGTCTCCTTGCCTAAGATTATTTTGTCTTTGTTGTTGACTCATTTTTTCAGTCTCCATTTGGGGTTTTCTTGTCAAAGATATGGAAATGGTTTACAATTTCCTTCTGAATTTCATTGTACAGATGGGGAAATTGAGGCAAACAGGTTTAAGTGACTTGCCCAGGGTTAAGTGTCTGACTCTGGATTTGAACTCAAAACATGACTTCAAGCCTGTCATTCTATCCACTTTGCACCTAGAAAACCACTTTGTCCAACTGTGAACCTGTTGTTTTTCCCCAGTATAATGCTAACTTCTTGAAGATAAGGGTTATTTTGCTTTTGTCTTTGCATCTCTAATAGCTAATAAAATGACTGCTACATAGAAGGCACTTAATAAATGTGTGCTGATGCCCATCAAAGCATAGCTGGGTTCCAATTAGTGAGAATAATGAATCCTATGAAGTGGTTGTGGCTATTCAGATTCACCCTATTCAAAGTTGTAATTGTGTAAAATACAGTAATTGTTTCCAAGATAATGGTAATATTCTGTAAAAATTCAAATAATGTGACTACTGCATAGGATTCATGGTACATGTGAATTAGGCTTAGTCATACCAGATTTAAATATAGGTCTTCCAGATAGAGATTATCACATAATGAATGTAGAAGTGAATTTGGATTCTATAAGTTCTGGATTCAAATCCTATTCCTTAACAGGAAAGTCTTCCAAAGTTTTCTCATGTGTTAAATGGGAATAATGACTCCCATAGCATCTACCTCATAAGGTTACCATGAGACTTAAATGCAATAAAGTGCTTTTTACAGATCTTAAAGGAGTAGGTAAATAGATATTATTATTATGCTATTTTTGACTCTAAGCCTACTTTAGCACAATGTGAAAAACAATAATAATGATAAAGTGATTTGAGAACAGATGTGACAAGCAATCCCAGCTTTTGGTCCAGCAGAGACTAGTATTATCCTGGTGTGCCAGGCATATTAGCAATATGGTACCTATCCTGAGACTTTCTATCAAGGCATGGGAAGACACCTGGGCAGGATAACCAATGGACCTCAAATGATTTAGGGAAAACCAGGTTCCAAGGCAACAATCCATAATGTACTTCCATTGTCTTATTTGTTTCAACTAAAATGTCTATTGGCACTAATTATATAGCAGTTATAATCTTCCAGAACAAATTTATTGCTGAAACACATGCCATAGCTTTCATTTTGCTCATCTCAATGGCTCTCAGATTTTGTCTCTTTTCTCTGATTTTGAAAAGGATTATTTGCCCTGTGATGACACAAGAACAAATTTTCCAATCAACAATTGTGGCTAGTCTGCACTTGCATTTTGTCTCTCAACTTAGCCAGCCACTTAAAAGGAGACAAGAAGAAATTTGTGTAGAAACTTCTAGTAGCTCTGTTGCCTTGAAAGTTTTCTTTATTTTGGAAGCAATGCTAAAATTAACTCCATGTTAATGAATGAAGAGGGAGAAATGGAAAATTTACCACACAAAAAGGAAAATGCTAAATTTGTCATTAATTTCTATTTGTGAATAAAGAATCAAAACAAAAAGGGAATAATAGAATGAAACAGAATGAGAGGAAGCAATATGGGAAATCAAAGAGTGAAAAGTACTTAGTATTGGAGGACACTGGTTCCAGTCAATATTTACTTACTAAGATCTTATTCACATCATCTAATTTCTTCCCACATCTGTAAAATGGAAGTCATAGTACTTAACCTTCCTATACAAATAGTCTTAAAAAATTTTTAAAGTGCTTTGTAAAGTGTAATGTGCTATATTGCTTTTAAGCAATTAAAAAAAATCTTCCTTCAGATTCTGTTGTTTGAATGTTATTTGCCATCACATTCAAACATTTTCTATGTGACCTTTGGCAAGTCACTTGATCTTTATTTGCCTGGGTTTCCTCAACTCTAAACATAGGGATAATAGCAGCACTTATCTCGAATCATTAACTCTTGAAGAATTGTTATGGAGATCAAATGAGATAATATTTGTAAAGTGCTTAGCAATATACTTGACTCATAAACATTTATTCCTTTCCTATACCCTCCCCCAACCATGAACCATTACCTTAGCATGGTTCCAGGTTCTGTGGGAGATGTAAAAGATTTAGACTTAGTTTTTACCTAAGAAAACTTTACCATCATTTTGAGATGATGAAGAAGTCTATATGAAACAATTACATAATGATGTGTCCCCCTAATATATGATAATTGAGATAATGAGAACTGAATTTAGATTAAAAATGACTTCAGAGATTTAAGCCAAACTTCACTTTTACAGTTGGGAAATAAGGAAGGTATCATAAAGGTAGAAGGAGTTGAGGTGACCATTGAAATATAGTGAAGATGTTAGAAATTAGAGAGGGAGAACATGACAGAGAAGGGGAGTGACATAAAATTATGGATATTCATAATCTATAACTATGAGAACAGTCTGAAGATGACAAGTGGTATGTTCTGAAGAATGATGGCATTGCTATTCTTTCTCATGATATTTCTGATATTTCAATAGTCTCATCAAATAAGTAAACCCACTACAGGTTCAGAATACAGTCCCATTCATGTCTTTCCATTTAGTATGATTCTTGTACATGTTTTCCAATAACCAATCCAAAAAGAGCCTTCCTAACACATTAGAGTTTTTCTGTGGTTCTTTTAATGTTTTATGTATAAAACATAATATGCATAATATATTACAAATATTAAATACATTACATAATATAAATTAAGACAACACAAGTTATAAAGTTGCATATATATGCATATATATATATATATATATATGATAGCTAGCATCATCATCATTATCCTTATTTCAACATGCTGAACATGTTGTTTCATTTTCACTACTTCATCTATCCTCCTTTTTTCTAATTATAAATATAAGCACTTTGCTTTGAAAACAGTTCTGCACAAATCTTCATTCTTCATTATATAAGATTCTATGCTACTATTTGCTCCTTCAACCACAGAAAAATAGATTCCAATGGAACATGGCACCTATTGAAATGACATCTATTATTCCTATTCAAGGCGACCACCTGGGATGATCAAAATAAATTTATAACATGAATCCAATGTGATGAGTCATTTAAATACAATCTACTTTGACAGATTCATTGAAAGATATAGATTGAGGTGCTCCAAAGTTTATCATCCTAATTATCATCAGAACTATAATTTTTAATCTTCAAAAAATCATTTTGCCATCTCTATCTCAAATTCATCATTTGTAAAATGGGATTGGGGTAAGTGAGCATTGAATTCAGTGGCCTCTGTGGTGTCTTCTGTTCTAGATCTTTAAGCCAATGCTCCTATGGTAGTGGGGTATCAACATACTTCATGTGATTCCTCTAAAATAAGTAGTTTTATGGAGTAGTTCCTAACTTATCTAAATACAGATAACTCTCCCAAGGATCAAATGAAGCTATGTCAATTTAACATCTAGCTCCTTAGTAAGAACTCATTAATACAGTCTAAGCATTAGCATGTTGGTCTTCAGGATCCAAGATCATTAAATTTAAAGTTGGGTAGAATTTAGAGGTTATTTAATACAATGACTTCATTTTAGAGAATAAGAAGCTGAGATACCAAAAGGGGAAATAACTTTCCTAAGGTCACACCAATTTTGCAGACACCTTGGAAATCATTTTATGTGTTTAACATATTTTTCTCTTCCAATAGAGTTGCTAAAATTTTCAGGCAAGTGGTAGTAATAAAGAAATTAGAGCAACAACAATATTATTAACTTCTCTGTCAAAAACTAATTTATATATAAATGTAAAGTATGATTTTACTCCAACCAACCAGAGATATTTTAATATCCTCAAGATGATACAGATTAGGGGATAATTTAAACTTCTTTGATCAAAAATAGGGCATAGATTAAATATACCATTATTGATTTAATCAGCTTACAACTGTAACTGAAATATAATTTTCTTCTTCCCCAGAAGCTCTAATTTCTCTCTTTCACATGGATCCACTGACCCAAATAAAAACAGCAATTACAGATTCTGTAGCATGTAGATCACAGTCCAAGTTTGATTAATGAACCATTGAAAATTTAGAATATATGGGTTTACTATGACCAATTTATTTTGTCTCTCTGTCTCCTTAAGTTTCTAGTGCTTTAAAGATTGATAATGGCCCTGGGTCATGAACTAGAACTACATGTTGTTCATGAGTGAGTGATTTTAATACTTTGTTCTTAGGGATTCCCAGGGATATGCTATGAACAGAACAGAAACAACCTTTAGGTACAAACTATTTCCTGGGGAGAACAAATGCTGACCTGGTGAAAATCCTCATATTGATGGGAAGAAGATGGAGACTAGAAAAGAAAAGACTTGGATATCCAGGGAAAGGGAAGCAACAGCACTGGACAGAGATGGCCCTGGACTAGAGGATTCAATTGATGAGAACCATGATAATAGCATAAAATGAGAAAAACATAGAGATAAAGAAAATGACAGAGACCCATATTGCTACCATTTCAACTAACAGAAAGAGTATTAGACAAAACAGAACTTGTGTAAAATCTCTTAGAAAGACACTGTTCTACAAATAAACTCTAAGAATTTACATAGTTCTTTCAGAATAATGGTTTGTCATTCAAAGATCTCATTTTTTCTCCTTTTAATAAAAATGTCATTTAATGTTATGAACTGCATCATTAACATTATTAGGAAATTGATTTCAGTACACAGGAAAGGGTTGGGGGTGTCAGTGTCATTCATATATTATTCCTTCTTTCTTGGTGGGGGGGGGACTGTGAGCCTAGAAATTGAGAAAAATCTTCCAAAGTATATCTAGATTCTATACAAGTGTGATCAATGATAGTGTATGTGTATAGCATACAAATACACAACTCTAACAAAAACCTAATTTCTGAACAATATCCCACAAATAATAAAATGTGTAGTTAGTCATAAAAATGAAAATAGACCCTCAATTGTCAATACTCTGAGGCACTCTCTTATGAATTTCAGCTCAACCAGGCACACTCAGGGATAAATTGAGAAAGAAAATTAAAAGGAGAGGCAGGTTATATGAGCTCAGATTTGTAGCATTTTTAAGGTATTAAAAGAAAAGTGGGTTTTCTCAAACTCATTTTCTCCCAGAAGCTTCACAAACATGACAGAGTACCTATTACTCAGTACACACTCAGTCAATTTTCATTGACAATGAAAATGATGGGGTGGGGAAATGGTGAGATTTTTCTGAAAGTCTGTAAATATTAATAAGTTAAGACTAGGCAGAGCTGGCTAAGATGCCTTTGCTTTAATCTCAATATATTTTCAGTGCATACAATATTTCCATCTTTGTTCTTACCAAGAAGAAAGCAGAATGCCATCGCCAGGAGTGAACTGTTCAATTTTCTGACAATGATAGGAATAGAGATTGAGGATAAAGAGAAGCTGAACAAAATTCTAAACCCAACTTCATAGCAAAAGAAGAAGAAGAAGAAGTCAATTTTCTATATTAATTCCATATTCCACTATCCTCAGCATTTCAAATCTACTTCACCTTCCAAAAACTTAGCGTCCAGATAGTGTCCCTATCCTCTCAGTCATCCCAGAAACATTTTTTTCATCCTTCGATGAGGAACTGTGCCTTTGCTGCAGGAATTTTAATGTTCACATGTAAGGATCAAAAGGTTAAATCAGAAAGAAGCTTAGAGATCATTTGGTTCAAACAATCTGTTTTACAGATAAGGAAACTTAGTCCTAAAGATATCTTTATTATTCACTTATTGTCTGTTTCATTTTTCTTGGTGAAAATTTTGCATGTCTAAACAGGGATTCTTAAATAATTTTTGAGACATGGACTCTTTAAGCACTTCCCCAACTACTCTGATTTCTCTGAGGACAGGGACCATATACTCTTGGTCTTGAGTGAGTCTCTATAATGACCAATATGGTGACATGCTTCACAGATGCTGAGTCAGCCATTAAAATACGCATGAAATACTGTATTTAACAGGGCTTAGATCCCAGACAAGGCTACACTGTCTATTCAACTAATCACTCCAGCCTTCTCAATGCTATCCACTCTCAGTTTACACTTATTTAACAGAAATAATTAGCTAAAATAAATAAGCAAATACCCCATGGAAGTTGCTTGCCAGACACATCTACCAGTCCTTGTGGTCTCCCCCCTACCAGTCTAAAGCATGTGTGAGTTTTTCATTGGCCCAGTTTTTCACTGGCATTTCCATCCTCACCATATTCCCAGCAAGGTCCTGAAATTGTTCTGGGGTTCTACCATGCTACTCCCCCATAATTTACTAAAGAATAGGTTTTTTTACCTAATTACTTACTATTTGTAGTTTGCTAATAACAGCTCAATAATACATTCCTCAAACTTTCTCTTAGTTTATACATATATATGTCAGAAACAGAGGAGGAGTATCTTAAAACTTGAATCTGAAAGTACTACATACTTAGAAAAAATAAATAATATGATCCATAAACAGAAGATATCTCCCCTATACTAAAATGGAGCTACCAGAAGACTGAGGGATTCATTCAAAGATAAATTAGGCACTCTCAGGCAGGATATTAGAAAACATAGTTCTTTGATATATCTAAAAGTCATGGCATTGTTCATTCTTTGTTTTCAAGAAGGTCTAATGACATCATGGAACATGCCTACTAAAATTTCTACTCCTAGGGGGAAGAAGTAGATGATTTTTGGTTCTCAATTTCACTATTTCTTTTAAGATGGACATGGATCAAGGCTCACTACTCCCCAAAAGGCTTCCCCACTTACTCATATCATCTGTTTTCCTCTCCTCAGTTGATGTATTATAATATGCTAACCCATGCTAACTCTGATTGATAGTGCTATGATTTGGGTTATTGGAAGAAGTAGGACTAAAGTCACAAGTTTTACCCAATCTATTTTATTTTGATCTTGCATTGATAGGCATGACTTCCAGGGACAATATGGACATTTAAAACTATTCATTTACCCCAATTCATTTATGGTTTGATCAAATAGAGATGCCTGGATTATTTAAATGGCATCCAAACTGTCAGCACAGGACTAAGTTCTTACTTAAGAGGAATTTTGACTCATAAATCAAATGAAGTTTAAACTTATTTTGATTATATTTGTCATACAACAATCAAATGATCTTTATATTAAATTTTATTTTTTCAATTAACATTCATTTTTTCTCCATCCCACTTCCATCTACTCCAACCCACAGAAAACCAATAAAAAGACCTTCTGTAAATAAATATATAGTCAAGAGAAGCAAAATTCTACAATTACTTTTTCCAATAATGTATATTTCTTTCTGTATATTCAGTTCCTCACTTGCATTTGGGATGGTGGTTGGCATTCTTTATCACCAGTTGTCTGGAATTATTATTGGTCACTGCATTGATCAGATTTCTAAATGTTTTCCAAGTTGTGTATTTTTATGGTGCTGTTTTTATAGTATAAAATACTCTCTTGGTTCTTCTTTTTTCTGCTCTCATCACTATCAATTCATACAAATCTCATGAGGATTCTCTGAAAATATCTCCATCATTCATATCATATAACTTGTTCATCCATTTCTTGCATGTAATAGATATTTAATAAATGTTTGCTGAGAGAAAGACTTATCAAACAAGAGATATGG
This sequence comes from Macrotis lagotis, assembly GCF_037893015.1. Taxonomy (NCBI): domain Eukaryota; kingdom Metazoa; phylum Chordata; class Mammalia; order Peramelemorphia; family Peramelidae; genus Macrotis; species Macrotis lagotis. Next base: position 212,743,318 of record NC_133658.1, on the reverse strand, counting down.
AGGGGAAAAGAAGGTAAAACAAGAAATTTTGATCATATAAATATAAATGTGTTTTCACAAACTCAATGGAACCAAGATTAAAAAGGAAATAGCTAATTGGTGAAAAATATTTCCAGAAATAAAAATTTCATTTCCAAGGATGAATTCAAATTTAGAAGAATAAGAGAGATTCCCCAATTGACAATTGTCCAAATTATATGAATAGGTGATTTTTTCAAGAAATTTAAGCTATCAATGGCTATATTAAAAATCATTAATAATTAAAGAAATTCAACTTCATGTAACCTTGAATAAGGTTCTACCTCACATGGATCAGACATAAATCTGACAGTAAAGAAAGAAGACAATGTAGGAACAGAAGAAGAAAAACAGGAACATTAAAATATTGATTTTGGAGCTGTGAATTGAGTCAATCATTTTGGTAAGCAATTTGAAATTATTCCTGAAAGGTTATTTAACTATGCATACTCTTTGATCTGATGGTATCATTATACCCAATATATCAAAGAAAGCATATGTATATATATATATATATATATATATATATATATATACATACATATATATATGTGTGTGTGTGTGTGTTTGTGTGTGTATGTATTATATATACATATATATATATGTGGGTCTTATATACAAGATGTGTATATCTATACATATACATACATATACACATTCTATTTGTGTGGTGGCAAAGACATAGAAACTAAGTATAAGTATATTTCTATCAGCCTTTATTAGTTGAATATTGTATAGATGCTGATCCAAAAAATGTTTTAAATTTGATAGTTTTGGGGGGAACCCCACTTGATACCAGTTGCTATTTCTACTTCTAGGACATCACATGTCTCTTGTACAAGTAGTCAATATTTTAATGTTCCTGTTTTTCTTCTTCTGTTCCTACATTGTTATCTATATTTACTGTCAGATTTATGTCTGATCCATGTGAGGCAGGTTGGCCAAGGTGGTAATGCTCTGTTACTTCTTTCTAAAGACCAACCTAGCTGCCTTCATAAAGGATCATCATTAAGTTGGTTAGAGAGTAATTCACTTTTTTGACCATCAATCATGACCTACTTTAGGTAGGAGTTGAAATCTGTATCAAGGGAAAGTGAAATAATTAAAAAATCACTAGCATTTATTTAGTATTTAAAGTATCACAAAGCAATTTGCATATGTCATCTCATTTAATAGTCACAATAATCCTTACATTCTATTAGTATTCTCATTTAGCAGTCAAGAAAACTGAGTCACAGAGAGTTTAAATGATTTGTCATAGGTCACAAAACTCATATGTATCTGAAGTTTCAGTTATCATCTCAATGGAGGTCTACTTGTTCAGCCTAAATATCTCTGCTGAACTCCTGATTCACATGCTTTACTGCCTTTTGGACATCTTGACCTAAAAGTTCTGTAAACATTTTAAATGACTTTTGTTTAGTCATTCAGCAATGTTTGCTTCTTAATGACCCCATTCATATTATGTCAAGCCCTAGTTCATAAGATTTTCATGGCAAAGGTCATTTTTTTCCCAAAGCGGATCAATTTTTGTCAGAAGTCTCCACTATGACTAGTTCACCTGAGGTAGCCATGAGGCATAGCTCAAAATTTCATTGAGTAATGACAAGGCAGTGATTAGGGAAAGGATTCCATCTTTATACTTTCCATGTCCAAAACTGAACGTGTTATATTTCTACCCATATCTTGCTCTCTTCCAAACTTCCCTATTATTGTCATGGACAGTCAATTTAGGATATCTTGTATGAGCACTAACAAGGAATTCTTAGAGTATGCGCAAATCATTATGATATAAGAAAACTGGCTAAGAAGGAATCTGGTTATTAAAAACCTTAAAAGCCAAGAAAAGAATTACTTTGAGTAGGGAAAAACTGGAGTTCATTAAGGGATGGTATAGTCAGACCTTCATTTTAAAAAGACAGTACAACTATCCTTTCTACCATCACTACATTGTTTGTATATCTCCACTTATGTTCTCTGCTACTGCCACTATCCTGGTGCAGGCCCTCATAACTTAACACCTGACCCATTGCAATAACCTCCTGATTGGTTCTACTTGCCTCTTCTCTCCTTACCCTAAGCTATCCTTCACTTAGTTAGCAAATAAATGTTAAAATGTAGATCTAACCATACCATACCTAATAAGCTCTAGTGGCTCCCTATTACCTAAAGAATCAAAATGATCCTCTTCTTAGCTTTTAAAACTATTAATAACCGGGCCCCTTCTTACCAAGTTTTCTAATACATAGTAACTTTCACATACTCTAAGACTCCCTTGCTCTTGTTCATTCAAGTTACTATTTGTCCTCCAAGCCTGGGTTTCTTTCCCTCCTCATTTATACCTCTTAACTTCACTAGCTTCATAGAAAACTCAGATGAAGTCACACCTTTTATAAGAAACCTCTTCCAGGCTTATAAAATCTTAGTGCCTTCTCTGTATGTCACATGTCCACTCTTGTATCCTATATATATCTTGTGTGAACTTGGGTATTTTCACTTATTTTTCTCAATTAGACTGTGAGTACCTTAATAGAACAATTGATTTATTTTTTGTCTTTTAGTCTATCCCCTGTGTAAGACCTGGTACATGTCAGTAAAAAAATGCTTCTGGAGGGGCAGAGCCAAAATGGCTACAAGAGAGAATCAGCTCTTAGGAGCTCTCACATAAAACTTATAAACTAAGGACTCTAACTAAATTTTCAAGAGACAGAACCCACAGAGGGTCCCAGTAAAGCAGTTCTCCTACTCAAGGGAACCTGGAAAAGAGCAGAAAGGCTCTGCTCCCCGGGGTTGGAGGGGCAGCCCGCCAGAGGGGTGGCCTGCCAGATCAAAAGAAATCGAACCTCCTGGAGGCAGCACCAGGGTGCTGGGAACTGCAGCTCACAGGGAGTTTCCTGACTTATGCCCTGGGGAGCACCTGGCACAACTTGGGGGAACAGTGGTGGGACCTCTGCCAGAACAATCACGTGAAGCCCAGCCCTCAGGGCACACAGCAAGCAGCATGGCCAGATCCAGAAACAGGAAGCAGAAACAGGTAAGCAGGAGCCCCTAGGGGCATGAGTGCACTGAGCCTAGGGAGGGAGTTGAGAGAGACTGATGAGCTCTGTCCTCTGCCCCTGGAACAGGACACTGGGGTTCTGACCACATTCAGATCCTGATCACAGTCTAGGCCCCCCCACCATAGAACAGCAGCTCCCCCCACCTCAGTCCTGTGACTGGGGGGGTGCTTATGGCCATTCACAGACCAGAAGGGAGGACAGAGCCTCACATGCTGAGATCCTTCTGGGAGTGTTCCAAAAGCTCAGGAAGCACCCCAAAACCAGGCTCAGGCCAGGAAAATGAGTAAACAGAGTAAAAACAGAAACAAGACTGGATTTGAAACCAGGTACTCCTGACTCCAAGGACAGTGCTTTATCCACTATGCCACCTAGCCTCCCCCACTTGGTACTTTTTAAGAAATTAGTTTAGAGTTTCTGGGTGACTTGGGCAACATCTAATCCAATCACCTATTTTTACAGATGTGGAAATTGAGATCCAGATAAATTAAGCAACTTGCCCTATATTACTGAGGTATTTAATGGAAGAGATGAGATTTATTTGAAATGAGGTTTTCTAACTTCAGAGGCAGAGATCATTTGACTCCACCATGTGACCTCTAACTATGTAATTTGAAAATCTTTACTAGATTCCTAATTATGTAACTCAACTACTTGAAAAAATCTTTGAGGATTCCTACTATAGGATAAAATTGACATCCCTCAGAATTCCATTGAAGCTTTCTAAGATCAGACTCCCAAATGTCTTTTTAAATATGTCTTATCACCCTATTTCCACTCTCTAGTCACACTGACTCTCAACATCCCAAATTGTCCTTTAGGCCTGGAACACAGTCCCTCTATTATTACCACTATGCTTTATAGATTAGGTAAGGTTACTTCTCTTGGTAGCTTTCAAGTAATTTCAGATAACTGCAAGTTAAAAATTCCCTTTTGTGGGGGATTAATGTCATGTATAAGATGTTTCTAACTGCCTTTCAGAAAGCTTTTTTTGTAATATGATTTTTTAAGTGAAGTAAGGCTGTATTATTCTAAATATTCAATAGTTCTTTTGACAAAATAATAATCATAAGTGGGGAGATTTAAGGTGAAAGTACTTCATAAAGAGTATATGACAACTCAGTCTCACAAGTTCCATTAAAACTATCTAAAGGAAAGCAACATGCTCCTATTCTATCTCCTCCCTCCTCCCAAATTGATAAAACATAAGCCTATATATTTAAATCTTAGAAGCCATCTAGTCCAACACCATTATTTACTAATGAGAAAACTGAAAATGAAAAATGTTAAATGACTTGTTGAGGGTCATGTAACAACTCTCAGAGTAAGGATCTGAAGTACTTCTGAGTGCAAAGGTAGTGCTCTATCCTCTTCACCATTTGGCTTCCTACAAATCTTTAGTGCCTCCTTTAATTATACTCAGAGAATATAAAGTTGAAGGAATAGGGGAATTTAGTCTGGAGCAGAGAAAACTTAGGAGCTGCATGGTTTTCAAATCCTAATGGACCCCTGCGGATAGAGAACAAAATTTATTCTAATGTCCCTGATGGCAGAATGGAACAGAGAGGCTGATTATAGTTCAAAATTAGGAATTTCTTTGAAAATAGAGAAGGCCTATGACAGAATGGGATGCTTTATGTTGGAAGCAGTACTCTGTCCCTGCAGGAGTTCAGGAAAAGTCTAAAAGACCACAAATAGAAAACTCCTGCTCCACAAAGAGGTTGTCCCAGATAACCTCTCAAGTATTTTTTTAACTGAGTTTGATTTTATGCTAACTTTGACATCTTCTTGAACGTATGAATGTTTTCTGCTTCCAAGAAAATGGATTCCTATCTTCTATGTCTGTTGATTTTATGTATATGAATTATCCATTGTACCTTGGGGACCCTGCATGGAAGGCAGGTGGGAGGTCTAGGCTTTTAACAACCTTTAGCCCAAATGGAAGAGAAGAAAGATACTCATCCAATACATGACAATTGAGTTGTAAGGAATGAGGTGTGCACAAGATTTTTACAGGGTACTGGGGAGAAGGCAAGTATATGCAAGTTTCCCATGAGTTATGAACAGAAATAATTGAGAAAAGGGGTCTAGGAAGTAATAGAGAAAGAAGATGTGAATCTGAGAACACTTGTTTCTTTATTTTATATAAATGAAGTTGGATTTTATGCTTTAATTTTTTTGTTCTGAGTGAAACTAGAGAGTAAAAGAAATTGCTCTGTAAATAGTTCTGTTACTGTGGAGGGTACGACCATCTTCCTAGTCATTCAGGTTTACAATCTCAGTGCATGCTTGACTTCCCATTCATGCTTGCCCTATACATCCAATTTATTTATGAGACTTGCTGTTTCTACCTTTACAACTTTTCTCATGTTCAGTCCTTTTGATTCACACAGCTACTACAGACTCTCAACACCTGTCTGGACTAATTATGTTATGACTTCTTGTTTATCTCTTTACTTCTAGTTTCTTTCCACTCCCAACAATTCTTCACCCAACTACCAAATTCATATTCCTAAAGGGTTGAACTGACTATGTTATTCCCATTAATCAAAATATTCCCATTGACCCCCTTTTAGCTCCAGGACCAAATATAAATTCATTTGACTTTTAAAGACCTTCAAACCTGTACTATTCCTACATTTATGATCTTAGATTTATTCCACTTTACAATACAACTACCTGGACTTCTTACTTTTACTCAAATATGACACTGGCACAGGACCTCCCAGCATGGTGTGCCCTCATCATAGAAGGTGATATGCCCTATAAGCATGGCAGAATTGAAACAGCTCATAGGAAATGTGCGATACATAAGTTTAGAATAATCATCCCAGTATTCACATGAATTATCTGTGCCCCACCTGTGGTAGAGCTTTGTGAACTTGTACTGGTCTGATCAGCCATAGTCAGTAACACTGAAATTCATCTCTAACACAGTGGTCAGTTTGGTCTTCTTCGATAACAAAAGACAAGAACCAAGCACCCAACCAAACAAACAACCCCCATGCTTGGAATGCTCTCCCCTTCTTCCTCCCATTCTTTGCTTTTCTAGCTTCCTTAAGAATTCAAACATTCAAAAATTACACACTTACACATACATACACTTAAATTCCATTTTCTGGGAAAAAGTCCATTTTGTCCTGTTCTCTATCCTAACCTTTTAAATTCTTACTGCTAGTCCCTTGCCTCTGAGATTACCACCATTACCATTGTACCAGATATATATATATATATATATATATATATATATATATATATATATATATATATATATATTATACAATGAAAGCAGTTTGTATGTGGTAGTCATCACTATCAGAATGTGAGCTCCTTGAGTACAAGGACTGTATTTTCCCCTGCATTATATCGGGAACATTTGAAGTATTTCGTAAATGCTTGTTAATTGACTTTCTGTTGACTGAAACAGTCAAAGAATAAAAAATAAAGGTGCCTTATGGTTATTATTGAGAAGTGAATCTTTTGTTTAAAGACCAAAATTATAATAACAAAAAAGCATAGCAATGGAAAGGTTCCTGAAGTATTTCTTTCACTCCCCTCATTTTCTAGAGGAGTAAACTGAGGCCTAGGAAGTGGTATCAACTTATCAAAGTGATGGAATTAGCTATTGTCAGATTAAAAATAAAACAGTAATTCCTCATCCCCAGTGCAGTGATCTTTAAATAAGATTTTAAATATAGCATTTTATACTTTTAAAAAATTATTATTTTATTTTTCTCTAATTATATATAAAAACAATTTAATATGATTTTATTCAAATTTTTAGTTTCAAACTAACTCCCACCTTTTCTTCTCTCCCTCACTCCCTTATTGAGAAGGCAAGCAATATGACATAGGTTAGACATGTATCACTTTATGTTTTTCAATGTTGTGTGTGCATATGTGTATGAGTGTGTATTTTCGACTTTATCTCTTGGTATTGAGAGGTTTTATGGAATAAGATTAAGAGCTTGATGTGTATTCCGGTGGCCCAATTTGAACCACAAGCTGCTATTGCAACTCTAATGAACCAGTTCCTTAGGCAATTCTCTAAGACTACAATTTATAGAAGAGTTACTTCTCAACATTCAAAAAGAGGTATCCTCATCTGTACTTCCCTAGATATATGGAATCACACATTTAGTACACAAAAATCTTTGATAAATTAAGGTTTAATTTCTCCACTTGTAAAGATGAGGAACTGGAGAAACACAGATGACAAATAAGTTGCTCAAGGTTACATAGTGTGTGTTTGACCAGGGCTACATTTAGCTCTAAACCTCCTGGTTCACAGAATGTCACAGCTGGCTGGGTCTTAGAAGTCATCTTATCCAATTCTTATAAAAGAAATCTCTACTAAAACATACTTGACAAGACATTCACTGAAGGGGTCCTCCCAGCCTCTCTCAGGATCTTCTTGTGTTTTAGAAAGCTCTATTGGGAAGATTTTCTAGACATCAATGACAAATTAGCCTCTAAGTATTTTTGACCCTTTACTTTGGATTCTGCCCTCTGGGACCAAAGAGGAGAAATAAAATCTACCTTTTATATAACAGACCTTTGACATAGCTTCCATGCTCCTCTTCCCTTGTTTCTTTTCTCCAGGATAAAATCCCTATTTTCTTCTACCAATTCTCCCTTCGAAAGGACTCAGGGCCCTTCATCATTCTATTTGCCCTTGTCTGGATGCTTTCCAGTCCATCAATTTATCAATGTCCTTCCTAATCCATGGTGACCAGAATTGAACACAATACTCCAGATGAAGTCTTATGATGGCAGAGTACAGTGAGACTATTACCTCTCTATTCCTGAGAACTATGATCATGTAACACATTGCCACTTTCATATGTGAATATTTGCTGAAAGAGGCAGAAGGAACAATTTTATGAGTAAAGCACCTTAAAATGATTCTGAAGACCTGAACGTCTCAGATAAAGACAGTTTATAAGGAAAAAAGAGCAATGACTGAGTTGTCCATAAATTGATCTACATAGGAAAGAGAATTATTGGAAAACTATATGAATTGCATGTACGGAAATTCAAAATTATATGAATTGCATGTATTATACCTGTGGAGAGCTGTGCTTTTTGAATACCACTACTCAGGAGGATATTCAAATTTATGACATTAGAAACCACATAGCTTGATGAAAATCTAGGAATCAGAAGAATAAAAAGACACATACATCAGTTCCCTGAAAAGAGAGGATGACAATGGAAAAAGGAATATAGGCTCCCCCCTCCATTTGAAAGAAGTATGTTAGAGAGAAAACATCTGCCTCAAACTATCAGCTCAAATAGTCAACTGAAACCAGGTAGATTCTGCAGCTGCTAAGACCTCTATGGAAGGGATGTCAACAGGTGCTGGAAGTTTGTTGGAAAAAGCAAAACCTTTGTAATGTAAGAAAAGATGGTTAAAATGTCTATTTTGTTGTTTGATTTTGTCTATAAAGCTGTATAGAAAAGCTAGGCAGAGCACTGGAAAAAGACCCAGACCTAGAATCAGGTAGACCTGAGTTCAAATTTGATCTCAGATACTTATTATCTTTACCTCAGTTTCCTCCAGTGTATCTGCCAAGAAAACCCCAAATAGCAGTCATAAAGTCAAATAAGATTGAAACGACTCAATAACAGAAAATTCCCTGACTAAAGAAGTCAGTAGGTGCTAGTTCATTTACAAAAGCAGATTCTTGCTTTATGAAGAGCCTGCAAATGCTCATTTGCATTCTTTTTTGCTAACTTTTCCACTTTTAGAGCAGGCCTCCATAACCTTTTTTTTTAATGTTTCAGGGATTCCTTGGAAGTCCAGGGAAATCTTTGGACTCCTTCTCAGATTAAGGTATTTTTTAATGCATAAAATAAAAGACAAAAAATAAAGTCAATTATATTAAAATATAATTATCAAACAATAACAACAGTTCATGGACTGAAAGTTTGAGATTTTAGAGGAAGAAAGTTCTCAAAGCCCAGAAAGTTTATCTGAGGTGCCTTGCAGTTCCTTGACCAAAAGGGAACTACTTGTCACTGAAATAGTTTTACATTACTTCAACACGTTCTCAAGGGAAGATACCTTGAACTCCTTAGGCTCCCAGCTTAGGGCTGCTGTTTTCAGGAAAGAGTCTTTATTTAATTAATTTATTTATTTTTAATTTTAGAATTTTGCCCCTCATCTCATCCCCCCCTTCACCCCCCCCCCCCAGAGGGCAGTCTGTTAGTCTTTACATTGCTTCCATGGTGTATACATTGATCTAACTTGAATGTGATGAGAGAGAAATCATATCCTTAAGGAAGAAACATAAAGTATAAGAGAAAGCAAAATTACATAATAACTTTTTAAAATTAAAGGTAATAGTCCAGTCTTTGTTCAAACTCCACAATTCTTTCTCTAGATACAAATGGTACACTCCATCAGAGATATCCCAAAATTCTGCCTGATTGTTGCACTGATAGAATGAGCAAGTCCATTAAGGTTGATCATCATCCCCATGCTGCTTTTAGGGTGTACAATGTTTTTCTGATTCTGCTCATCTCGTTCAACATCAATTCAGGCAAATAATTCCAGGCTTCCCTGAAATCCCATCCCTCCTGGTTTCTAAAAGAACAATAGTGATCCATGACATGCATATACCACAGTTTATTAAGCTATTCCCCAATTGATGGATATTCAATCAATTTATAATTCTTTGCCACTACAAGCAGGGCTGTTATGAATATTTTTGTACAAGTGATGTTTTTACCCTTTTTCATCATCTCTTCAGGGTATAGACCCAGTAGTGGTATTGCTAGATCAAAGGGTATGCACATTTTGTTGCCTTTTAGGCATAATTCCAAATTGCTCTCCAGAAAGGTTGGATGAGTTCACAGCTCTATCAAGAATGTATTTTTTGACTCATTGCATTTTTAATATTTACAGTATTTTACAACTTTCTGCACATAAAAATCAATATATATATATATATATATATATATATATGTATATAAAATACCACCAACTATCTAACATCAGTGATCCTCACTGGTGAGTTCAACATTTATAAGTATAAGGAAGACATCATTCTGCGCAGCCTGTCACAGAGACTAATCTACAGTCATGGACGTCAAATGATTAAAATATCATGATGAGGCCTTTCTATAAAGATTATTAATTACCACCTGAAAAACTGTATTTCATCTGCAATCAGCCAACAAGAAATGATTTTAAGTAATTTTTAAACATGTTAAAATAAAACAATGCCATGTACAATACTCCCTAAATCTTATCCTATTGGCATTATTTATAACTTTTATTGCCTCTGACCTTTAAATGAATCTACATTTTATAGTAACTGAACTAAACATCACTTCCTCTTAAGTCATCACTGTGAAAAGCATATGCTAGGCAGGTGAATAGTGAGCTAAAATTTTTCTTCCTAATGTCAAGAGACAGAAGCAAGACTTTTAACCTCATCCACCAGATGAGGGTCCTCTAGATCCTGGGCTCCGTGAACATGTTCTACCTCCTTCTCCAGTCAAAGGGTTATAATTGCTTCCCCTCAAAGGTTTTCTGTGAGGTTTAGGCTTTGGTATAGTTGAAGAACCAGAAGGACCAGGTTCAGGGTTTTGTTCTGACCACTTTTTAGAATATCCTTTATAGCTTTTTCCTTCTTGCATGCTTTCCCACATGTCTATGTTCTGTCTTCTTTTCTCCTCTTCAAGCTGTTTTAATTTTTCTTTATACTTTTCAATTTGTGTATTTAATTCTTCTTTCATTCTCAAATGAGCAGCTGCTAAAAGCTTCCTTTTGTTTAACAACAACATCAGGTTCTACACTAGACATAATAGATGCGTCCCCACTTCTCTGCCTCAAGGCTCTGAAGTTTCCAAAGAGCTTTTGGAAGATCAGGTAGAGGATAACCAAGGTGAAAAGAAGGTACCAGCCATAGTTGGAGAGCAGCCAGCCCACCGTGTTCTGCTGAAGGTGCAGGCCCTCCTGCTCCAAGGACAGCTTGGCCAGCAGCCACTGCACCTCATCCAGCTCCATCTCCCAGGCCGCTGCTGCTCCTTTAAGAATGTATTAGTATCCCATATTCCCTACATCCTTTCCATCATTGATCATTTTCCTTTCTGGTCATATTGGCCAGTCTGAGAGATGTGAGGTGGTACCTCAGTGATACTTTAATTGGCATTTCTCTAATTAGTGATTTAAAGCAATTTTTCTTATGACTATGGATTGCTTTGATTTCCTTATCTGTAAATTGCCTTTGCATATCCTTTGACCATTTGTCAATTGAGAAATGGTTTTGTTTTTAAATTGACTCAGTTCTCTGCATATTTTAGAAATGAGTCCTTTGTAAGAAATACTAGTTGTAAAATTATTTCCCAATTTACTACATTTCTTTTGATCTTGGTTACAGTGATTTTATCTGTTCAAAAGCTTTTTAAGTTTAATGTAATTGAAATCATCTAGTTTGTTTTTGGTGATGTTCTCCATCTCTTCCTTAGTCATAAACTGCTCCCCTTTCCATAGATCTGACAGGTAAACTATTCCTTGATGTCCTAGTTTGCTTATAATATTTTCTTTTATGTCTCAATCCTGTATCCATATTGATCCTATCCTGGTATAGGGTGTGAGGTGTTGGCCTAATCCAAGTTTCTGTCATACTAATTACCAATTTTCCCAACAGTTTTTATCAAAGAGAGAGTTTTTATCCCAATAACTGTAATCTTTGGGTTTATGAAACAATGATCTTACTATAATCATTTACTACTATTGCACCTAGTCTATTCCATTGATCCACGACTCTTTTTCTTGGCCAATACCAAAGAGTTTTGATGACTGAGGATTTATAATATAATTTTAGATCTGGAAGGATTAAGCCAGGATTAAGAAATTACATTTTTTTCCTAACCCATTAAAGTAATTTTTTGGAATTTTAATTGGTAGGTCACTAAATAAGTAGTCTAATTTTGGTAGAATTGTCATTTTATCATATTAGCTTGGCCTATTCATGGGCAGTTGATATTTGCCTAGTTATTTAAATCTGATTTTATTTGCGTGAGAAGTGTTTTGTAATTGTTTTCAAAAATTTTCTGACTCTGCCTCTGTATACTCCCAAGCATTTTTTTTATATTACCTGAAGGTACTTTGAATGGGATTTCTCTTTCTAACTCTTTCTGCTGCATCTTGCTAGTCATATATAGAAATGTTGAGGATTTATGAGGGTTTATTTTATAACCTGTGACTTTGCTAAAGTTTTTGCTAGTAATTTTTTAGATGATTTTTAGGGACTCTCTAGGTATACCATCAATATCATCTGCAAAGAGTGAGAGTTTTGTCTCTTCCTTCCCAATTCTAATTCCTTCAATTTCTTTTTCTTCTCTTATTGCTGAAGCTAACATTTCTAATACAATATTGAGTAGTGATAACAATGGGCATTCTTATTTCACCCCTGATCTTATTGGGAATGCCTCTAGCCTATCCCCATTGCATATGATGCTCATTGATGGTTTCAGATAGATACTGCTTATTCTAAGGAACAATCCATTTATTCCTACATTCACTAGTGTCTTTAGTAGGAATGGGTGCTGTATTTTGTCAGAAGCTTTTCCAGCATCTATTGATATAATCATATGATTTCTGATAGGTTTGTCATTGATATAATTAATTATACTAACAGTTTTCCTAATATTGTACCAACCCTGCATTCCTGGCATAAATCCTACTTGGTCATAACGTATTCTCCTAATGATAACTTCTTGTAATCATTTTGCTAAGATTTTATTTAATATTTTTGCATTTAAATTCATCGAGGAGATAGGGCTATAATTTTCTTTCTCTGTTTTAACTCTTCCTGGTTTAGGTACCATTAGGTATTTGTATAATAGAAAGAATTATGCAGAGTTTTATCTTCACCTATTCTTCCAGAGTTGATATAGAATTGGAAACAATTGTTTCTTAAATGTTTGATAGATTTCTCTTGTGAATCCATCTAGCCCTGGAGATTTTTTTCTCAGGGAGTTCAAGAAGGGCTTGTTGAATTTCTTTTTCGGCGATAGTGTTATTTAGGTATTTAATTTCCTCTTCATTTAATCTGATCAATTTGTAATTTTATAAATATTTGTCCATTTCACTTAGATTATTAAATTTATTGTCATAGTTGGGCAAAATAATTCCAGATCGTTACTTTAATTTCTTCCTCGTTGGTGGTGAGTTCACCTTTTCCATTTATGATACTAGAAATTTGGTTTTCTTCTTTCTTTTTTGAAATTAAATCAACCAGAGTTTTATTACTTTTATTCTTTTTTTCATAAAACCAACTCTTGGTTTTACTTATTAGTTCAATAGTTTTCTTGATTTCAATTTTATTAATTTCTCTTTTAATATTTAGAATTTCTAATTTGGTATTTAATTGGGGGTTTTTAATTTGTTCTTTCTCTAATTTTTTTGTTTGAATGCTTTAATTAATTGATTTCTTCTTTCTCTATTTTATTCATGTAAGCTATATCCTGACACCTGCCTTGGTTGTATTCCATAAGATTTGTTATATTGTTTCATTACTGTAATTATCTAGAATGAAATAATCAATTCTTTCTATAATTTGTTGTTTGAGCCACTACTGACCCAATATTGCATGTGAATTTTATTGCATTATTATTTGAGAAAGAAGGATTCACTATTTATGCCTTTCTGCAATTGATTATTAGGTTTTTAAATCCCAGTACATAGTCAATTTTTGTGTATGTGCCATGTGTTGCTGACAAAAAAAAGTTTATTCCTTTCTATCCCCATTCAGTTTACTGCATAGGTCCATTATGCCTAGACATTTTAAAGAATTTTTTTATTTTTAATTTTTAAAGATTTTGAGTTTGGGGTTTTACAAGTTTTCTCCCAAACTTACTTTCCTCCCCCACCCCCCACGGAAAGTAATCTGTCAGTCTTTATTTTGTTTCCATGTTGTACGTTGTTCCAAATTGAGTGTGATGAGAGAGAAATCACATCCTTAAAGAAGAAACAAAAAGTATAAGAGATAACAAGATCAGACAATAAGATATCTGTTTTTTTTCTAAATTAAAGGGAATAGTCCTTGAAATTTACCTGGATACAGATGGTATTCTCCATTGCAGACAGTCCAAAATTGTCCCTGGTTGTTGCACTGATGAAATGAGCAAGTCCATCAAAGTTGAACATCACCCCCATGTTGCTGATAGGGTGTGGTTCTGCTGTTGTCACTCAGCATGAGTTCATGCAAATCCCTCCAGGCTTCCCTGAAATCCCATCCCTCCTGGTTTCTAATAAAACAATAGTGTTCTATGAAATACATATATCACAGTTTGCTAAGCCATTGCCCAAATGAAGAACATTTACTTGATTTCCAATTCTTTGCCAACACAAACAGGGCTGCTATGAATATATTCTTACAAGTGATATTTTTACCCTTTTTCATCATCTCTTCAGGGTATAGACCCAGTAGTGGTATTGCTGGATCAAAGGGTATGCTCATTTTTGTTGCCCTTTGGGCATAGTTCCAAATTGCTCTCCAGAAAGGTTGGATGAGTACATAGCTCCACCAACAGTGTAATAGTGTCCCAGATTTCCCACAACCTTTCCAACAATGATCATTTTCCTTTCTTGTCACACTGGCAGGGCTGAGAGGTGTGAGGTGGGACCTCAGAGAAACTTTGATTTGCATTTCTCTAATAATTAATGATTTAGAGCAATTTTTATATGGCTATGGATTGCTTTGATCTCCTCATCTGTAAATTGCCTTTGCATATCCTTTGACCATTTGTCAATTGGGGAATGGCTTTTTCTTCTAAAAATATGACTCAGTTCTCTGTATATTTTAGAAATGAGTTCTTTGTCAGAATTATTAGTTGTAAAGATTGTTTCCCAATTTACGACATTTCTTTCGATCTTGGTTACAGTGATTTTATCTGTTCAAAAGCTTTTTAAGTTTAATGTAATTGAAATCATCTAGTTTGTTTTTGGTGATGTTCTCCATCTCTTCCTTAGTCATAAACTGCTCCCCTTTCCATAGATCTGACAGGTAAACTAGTCCTTGATATCCTAATTTGCTTATAGTATTGGGTTTTTTTTTTGTCTAAATCCTGAAACCATTTGGATCTTATGTTGGTAAAGGGTGTTAGGTGTTGTTCTAATCTAAGTTTCTTCCATACTAACTTCCAATTTTCCCAGCAGTTTTTATCAAAGAGAGAGTTTTTACACCAATAGCTGGACTCGGGTTTATCAAACAGCAGACTACTATAATCTTCTCCTGCATTTGCACCTAGTCTGTTCCACTGGTCCACCATCTATTTCTTAGCCAATACCAAACAGTTTTGATGATTGATGCTTTATGATATAATTTTAGATCAGGTAGGCTAAACCCCCTTCTTTTGCACTTTTTTTGCATTAAATTCCTTGACATTCTTGACTTTTATTCCTCCAGATGAATTTACTTACAATCTTTTGTAACTCATAAAAGTAATTTTTTTTTGATTTTTGATTGGTAGGGCACTAAACAGGTAGTTTAGTTTTTGGTAGAATTGTCTTTTTTATTATGTTAGCTCTACCTATCCATGACTAGTTGTAATTTGCCCAGTGATTTAATTTGTGTGAGAATTGTTTAATAATTCTTTTCAAAAAGTTTCTGAGTCTGTCTTGGCAAATATAATCCCAGGTATGTTATATTGTCTCAGGTTACTTTGAATAGGATTTCTCTTTCTAGATCTTCCTGCTGTATCTTGCCAGACATGTATAGAAAAATTGAGGATTTATGAGGGTTTATTTTAGAACCTGAAATGTTGTTAAAAATGCTAATTGTTTGCAGTAGTTTTTTTGGATGATTTCTTGGGATTCTCTAGGTAGACCATCATGTCATCTGTGAAGAGTGAGAGTTTTGCCTCTTCCTTCCCAATTCTAATTCCTTCAATTTCTTTTTCTTCTCTAATTGCTGAAGCTAACATTTCTAATACACTATTGAATAGTAGTAGTGAAAATGGACACCCTTGTTTCACCCTTGATCTTACTGGGAATGCTTCTAGCCTCTCCCCATTGAATATAATGCTTGTTGATGGTTTCAGATAGATACTGCTAATTATTTTAAGGAACAGTCCATTTATTCCTACACTCTCTAGTGTTTTTAGTAAGAATGAATGCTATATTTTGTCAAAAGCTTTTTCAGCATCTACTGATATGATCATATAATTTATGATAAGTTTGTTGTCAATATAATTGAGTATACTAACAGTTTTCCTAATATTGAACCAACCCTGCATTCCTGGGATAAATCCTACTTGATCATAATGCATTATCCCAGTGATAACTTGTTGTAATCGTTTTGCTAAGATTTTATTTAAGATTTTTGCATCTATATTCATTAGGGAGATAAGTCTATAATTTTCCTTTTCTGTTTTAACTCTTCCTGGTGCAGGCATCAGCACCATATTGGTTTCATAGAAAGAGTGAGGCAGAGTTCAATCTTTCCCTATTTTTCCAAAAAGTTTATAAAGAATTTGAATCAATTTTTCCTTAAATGTTTGGTAGAATTCATTTGTGAATCCATCAGGTCCTAGAGATTTTTCCTTACGGAGTTCAATGATGGCTTTTTGAATTTCTTTTTCTGAGATAGGGTTGTTTAGGTTTTTAAGCTCCTCTTCATTTAACCTGGGCAACTTATATTTTTGTAAATATTCATCCATTTCACTTAGATTATCAAATTTATTGGCATAGAGCTGGACAAAATGATTTCTAATTATTACTTTAATTTCCTCCTCTTTGGTGGTGAGTTCACTTTTTCATTTATGATCCTAGCAATTGGATTTTCTTATTTCTTTTTTTAATCAAATTGACCAGAGGTTTAACAATTTTATTGGTTTTTTTCATAAAACCAACTTTTGGTTTTATTTATTAATTCATAAGATTTTTTTTGCTTTCAATTTTATTAATTTCTCTTTTAATTTTTAGAATTTCTACTTTGGTATTTAATTGGGTATTTTTAATTTGTTCTTTCTTTAATTTTTTTAGATGCATGTTTATTTCATTGATTTCCTCTTTCTCCAATTTATTCATGTAAGCATTTAGAGCTATAATATATCCCGTGAGAGTCGCTTTGAATGAATCCCATAGGTTTTGGTATGTTGTTTCATTATTGTCATAATCTAGGATAAAATGCTTAATTCTTTCTATAATTTGTTTTTTGGTCCACCCATTCTCTAAAAAGAGGTTATTAAGTTTCCAATTGCTTCTGGGTCTATATCTCCTTGGCCGAACATTGCATATGACTTTTTTTGCATTGTGATCTGAGAAAGATGTATTCACTATTTTTGCCTTTCTGCAGTTGATCATTAGGTTTTTATGTCCTAGTACATGGTTAATTTTTGTATAAGTTCCATGGACTGCAGAGAAAAAGGGATATTCCTTTCTATCCCCATTCAGTTTCTTCCATAAGTCTACCATATCTAGTTTTTTTAACAATGTATTTACCTCCTTAACTTCTTTCTTTTTTATTTTATGATTCGATTTATCTAGATCTGAGAGAAGGAGGTTGAGGTCTCCCACTAGTAGGGTTTTGCTGTCTGTGTCTTCCTGTAGTTCTTTCAGCTTGTCCTCTAAGAATTTGGATGCTATCCCATTCTGTGCATATATATTCAGTATTGAAATAGCTTTATTGTCTATGCTACCCTTTAGGAGGATAAAGTTTCCCTCCTTATCTCTTTTAATGCTTTCCTATTGTTGATGCTTCTTTGTCTGAGATAAAGATTGCTAACCCTGCTTTTTTTACTTCAGCTGAAGCAAAATATATTTTTCTCCAACATTTACCTTTACTCTATGTATCTCTCTGCTTCAAATGAGTTTCTTGTAAGCAGGATATTGTAGGATTCTGGTTTTTAATCCACTCTGCTTTTCACTTATGTTTTAAGGGGGAGTTCATCCCATTCACATTCAAAGTCATGTTTACTAATTTTTTATTGCCCTCCATGCTATCTTCCCTTTGTTTATATTTTCCCCCTTTCCCCCCTTTTCCATATTCCCCAGGATTTTGTTTCTGAATATCACCCACTTCAGTGTGTTTTCCCTCCAAAACTCCCACTTTCTTTCCCCTTTCACTTTTTCCCTTTTCCCTTTCCTTCCTTTTGTTAGTTCCCCTTTTCCCCACACCCCTCCCTTTCTTTGTCCCCCTCCCCTTTTCCCCTTTTAATACTTGAAAGGTTAGATGTTTTTTAATTTAACTAAGTATGTGTAAGTTGACATTAAGCCCAGTCTGATGAGAAGAAGATTCCGGTGTTTCTCATCTCCTCCCTTCTTCCTCTCTATTACCATAGGTATTTTGTACCTCTTAGTGTAATTAGATTTACCCCATTCAATCCTGTCCCTCCTCCCATCTCCTTCCTGTCCCCTTTTTAAGGTGGTAGTGTTTTTTAGATCATTCTATCTGAATCATAGAAAATTCTGAGTATCTGTCACTTCTAGCTAAGTGCATTGTGTGTAGTAGAGTTAGAATTCTTGAGATTTATTAGAGTCTTTCTCATAAGTGGGGTTAAATCCAGTTACATCCCATTGGATAGCAGTCTCATGGATAGGTCATGAATTTCCATCCCTTCTGGCTAGGTATATTCTCTCTGTTAGATTTACAATTCTCAAGATTTATGAGAATCTTTTTCCCCATGATGGGATATAGCAGTTTCAACTTATTGGATAGCAGCTTTTTTTTTCTTTTACCATCTCCCCCATTTTTTTTTTACCTTTTCATGTATCTCTTGAACCTCCTGTTTGATGTCTAAATTTTCTGTTTTAGCTCTGGTCTTTTCATCAAGAATTTTTGGAATTCTTCCATTTCATTAAATGTCCATCGTTTTCCCTGAAAGAAAGGCTCAGCTTTGCGGGATAGTGGATTCTTGGCTATATCCCATCTCCCTCACTCTTCAGAATATTACATTCCAGGCTCTTTGATCCCTCAATGTTGATGCAGCCAGGTCCTGTGTAATCCTTACTGTGGTTCCTTGATATTTAAATTGTTTCTTTCTAGCTGCTTGCAGGTTTTTCTCTTTTATCTGGTAGTTCTTGAATTTGGCCACATTCCTTGGTGCTTTCATTTTAGGATATTTTTCTGGAGGGGATTGATGTATTCTTTCAGTGACTCCTTTGCCCTCTGGTTCCATGATATCAGGGTAATTTTCCATCACTAAATCCTGTAATATTAAATCCAGACTTTTTATGTTTTCAGGAAGTCCAATAATTCTCAGGTTGCCTCTCCTCGAACTATTCTTGAAGTCAGTGGTTTTACTGTTGAGGTAGTTTACATTTTCATATATTTTTTCTATTTTTTGATTTTGTGTAACTGGCTCTTGCTGTTTCGTGAAGTCATTAGTTTCTACAGACCCCATTCTTTTTTTTTAAGGAAGGAGTTTTCTTCATTAACCTTTTGCAACTCCTTTTTCATTTGGTCAATTTTACTTTTGAGAGAGCTTTCCATTTGACCAACTGAGGTTTTGAGAGAATTACTTTCTTTTTGCATTTGCCCAATTGAGGATCTGAGTGATTTATTCTCATTTTGTATTTGTCCAATTGTATTTTCTAAGGATTTGTTTTCTTGTTTCAAGGCATTAATTGTCTCTCCAATATTTTCCAGTTGCTTTTTAAACTCCTTCGTTATTTCTTCAAGAAAGTCTTTCTGTGCTGAAGACCAGATCATATTCTCCTCAGGGGTTCTAAGTATCTCTGAGGTAGGGTCTTTTCCTTCCAAGAATTTTTCTATGGATCCACCTTTCCACTCACCCTTCTCCATTTTGCTAAGACCTTGAGTTGGGGAGAGGCTGGTTCATAGGGGCTTGAAGTCCTTAGTGGCTTTACTCACTGAGTGCAATTTTCTGGCTGACCAGTAGGAGGTGCTGCTTGCTTTCTATGGTGTGTCTGTGACCTTGATTGAGGCCTTATCCCTTAGCTTGAATAGAGGGATTGAAGTTGCTGAATCCTTTTGCTTTCAATCAATGGTGGGCCTTACCCTGGCATGAGGTCATTCCTCTCCCTATTGTCAGCTGGGCTGGTTCTTCTGCTCACACACCTGTGCCTGAGGCAGAAGTATTCTACTATTGTTTGTTCTGGGAAGAGACCTAATCAGCAATGGAGGCATAGACTCAGAGTTCCTCAGAACAGAGGAGCCTGGATGGTGCCCGCACCTCTCCTGCATTGGAACTCTCCCCCCAGCCCTATCAGCAAGCTCCAGAGGGTCAGTGCCAACACCAGTGCCTCTGCTGCCTAGTTTACTCAAACCCCTGCAGTCTAGCCCACCACTGATCCAGCAGGTCCATCCCTCTGGGGCCTCAGATTCTCTGGCTCCAATTCAGCCACTAATCTGACTGATCCGGGGCTGATTGGCCTTCACCCAGATTCACTCACCCAAATATGCCCAGGGCTTCTGTGGGAGACAAATTCTGAGGTAGATTTTCTTTCTGCTGACTTTTCTTTCTGGGTTTTGTGGGTTGGTTTCTGTTAAGAGGTTTGTTTCATATGATAGATGGGGAAAGACCAGGGAGATTTTAGAACTGTGCCTGTCTTCTCTCTGCCATCTTGGCCTGAAGATGCCTAGATTCTCTAACAATCTATTTACCTCCTAACTTTCTTCTTGTTTATTTTATGGTTAGATTTATCTAAATCTTAGACTGGGAGGTTGAGGTCTCCTACCAGTAGAATTTTTCTGTCTATGTCTTCCTGTAACTCCTTCAACTGCTCCTCTAATAGTCTGGATGCTATACTATTTGGTGCATACATATTTAGTATTGGAATTACTTTATTGTCTATGGTACCCTTTGGAAGGATATAGTTTCCTTCTTTATCTCTTTTAATGATATCTATTTTTTTAGCTGCTTTGTCTGAAATAAGGATTGCTACTTCTGTTTTTTCACTTCATCTGAAGCAAAATATATTCTTCCCTCTGTTTATAATTTTTCCATTTTTCCCTTTTGCCATATTCCCCAGTATTTTGTTTCCGAATACCACCACCTTCAATGTGTTTGCCTTCCTATATCCAAACCCCTCCCCCATCTTTCCTCTTATTCTTTGCCCCTTCTTCCTTCCTTCCCTTCCTTTTGTTAGTTCCCCTTTTCCTCCCCCCCTCCCCTTTTCCCCTTTTAAGACTTGAAATGTAAGATAAGTTTCTTAACTAAGTGTATGTATGTATGTTAACTTTAAGACCAATCTGATGTGAGTAAGATTCAGGTGGTTCTCACCTCTCCCCTTCCCTTCTATTGCGAAAGGTCCTTTACACCTCTTAATGTAATGAGATTTACCCCACATTCTAACTTCTCCATCCTCCTGTCTCTTTACTGTACCCCCTTTGCTTTTAAATCATTCTAAGTAACAGAAAGGTCATGAGTTTCCCTCACTTGTGGTTGACTATATTATCTCTAATACAGTTACAATTCTCAACAGTTATTAGAGTCTTTCTGACAGGTAGGGATATAGCCAGTTTCATCTTATTGGATAGCAGGGTTTTTTTTTCTTTGACCTTATTTTTAATCTTTTTTATGTGTCTCTTGGGTCTCCTGTTTGAAGTCCAAATTGTCTATTAAGTTCTGGTCTTTTCATTAGGAAAAGTTGGGAGTAAGCCATTTAATTAAATGTCCATCTTTTCCTCTGGAAGAGAAAGTTGAGTTTTGCTGGACAGTGGCTGCATTCCAAGTTCCCTTGCTTTTCAGAATATTGCATACCAGGACCTTTGATCCCTCAATGTTGATGCAGTCAGTTCCTGTGTAATTATTACTGTGGCTCCTTGGTATCTAAATTGTTTCTTTCTGGCTGCTTTCAGGATTTTCTCTTTTATCTGATAGTTCTGGAATTTGGCCATATAATATTCCTTGACAATTACAATGTGGGATCCCTTTCTGGAGAGTATTGGTGAATTCTTTCAATAACAGTTTTGCCCTCTGTGTCCAGAATGCCAGGGCATTTTTCCATTTCTAAATCTTGTAATATTGTCTAGGCTTTTTTTGTCTTCAATGTTTTCAGGAAGTCCAATGATTCTTAGGTTGTCTTTCCTCATTCTATTCTTAAGGTCAGTGGTTTTGCTGATGAGGTATTATACATTTTCTATTTTTTTGAATTTTTGGTTTTGTTTAAAAGATTTTTGTTGTCTCATGAAGTCATCATTTTCCACAGACTCCATTCTTTTTTTTAGAGAAGAATTTTCATCACTTACCTTTTGTAACTCCTTTTCCAATTGGTTAGTTCTATTTTTGAAAGAGTTTTCCATTTGATCAGTTGAGGTTTTGAGAGAATTATTTTCTTGTTGCAAGGTGTTCATTTTCTCTCCCAAATTTTCCAATTGATTTTTAAATTCTTTATTGATTTCTTCAAGGAAATCTTTCTGGGTTGGAGACCAAATCATATTCTCCTGAGAGGTTCTAGATCTCTCTGAGTTTGGGTCTTTATGTTCTAGGTAATTTGCAATGGACCACCCCCCATTTCTGGCCTTTCTTCATTTTCCTGAGATCTTGTGTTGGAGAAGGGGCTGGTATAAAGAAGTTTGGTGTTGGGATCCCTAGAGTCTTTACTCTCTGGCTTTAATAACTGTTATTGGACCAGCCAGTAGGAATTGCTAGAGGCTAGAACAATGTTGACTACAAATTCCCCTCAGCTTATAGTTATGAAGTCAATTACACATCCTCACACAGAAGACTTTCCTTTTATATATACTATTTCATTTTATTATATTCAATTCAGGAAGAAACTTTTGGATCCCGTCATTCAATTTGCTAGATAGCCTGCCTGGAATTATATCATCAATAAAGTTGAAGAGCTCAGCATCTATTCTTTCATCCAGACAGGAAACAAAAATGTTAAACAGCACACACTTAAGCATAGATACCTACAGTTCTCCATTAAGGACTTTCTGCCATGTTATCACCGATCCATTAACAATTAATCTTTGAATTCATTCACTTGCTCAGTTTGGAATCCACCTGATTGTTTTAACATCTGCTTTATATGCCAGCATTTTCCCAAAAGAATAGTAAGCTATGAACATAGAACTCCTACATTGCTTCTAAAAAACATGTTTCCTTCTCTTCTCTGACATTGCCACCACCCTGGTCTAAGTCTTCATTATTCAATGACTGATCTAATCCAATGTGTCTGGTTAGTCTATCTGCTATCAGCTTTTTCCTGCTCCAGTTCATCCTACATTCTCCTGCCAAAGGGATTTTCCTAAATTGCAGATCTGAACATGTTGTTCACCGAGCCACTCTTCAATAAACTCCAGGGACCCTCTGTCATCTCCAGGATCATATATAAAATCTTCTGTTTAACCTTCAAAGTCCTTCATAACTTAATCACCCTGTCCAGTCTTTTTTTTTTTTACAACTTACATCCCCTTTCACTCTTTGACTCAATGACACTGATTGCTGTTCCTTGCAAAAGACATTCCCTCTCTTAGGGCAACTAGGTGGCACAGTGGATAGAGCACCAACCCTGGAGACAGGAGTACCTGAGTTCAAATTCAGCCTCAGACACTTAATAATTACCTAGCTGTGTGGTCTTGGGCAAGCCACTTAATCCCATTGCCTTGCAAAAAAAACTTTAAAATGAAAAGACACTCCATCTCCCAACTCATTTTTACTGGCTGTCTTCCATTCCTGAAATTCTTCTTTTCATCTCCTTCAATTCACAGTATAAATCAGACCTTCTACAAAAACTCTTTCCCACTCTCTTTCAAATGTTTTCCTCTGTTATTTTCTATTTATCCTGTAAATAACGTTTTCTATACATAGCTTTCTGAATAGTATCTCTCCCTCTAGATTGTGATCTCCTCCAGGGCAGGGATTGGTTGTTTTGGTTGTTATTTTGTGTTTCTTTGGGTTCCCAGTACTTAGGAAAATATCTGTTCTATAGTAAACAAATGTTTATTGACTGATTGACTGGTCTTAGTTTATTATATTTTTCCTTAATTGGAAAAAAAGAAGAGGTGGGGGGAGGGAAGAGGAAACAATTGCAAGAAAAAAAATGACCAGAATTTTGATTAAATAATTTCTTGTTAATTCTAAACTAAGTCATTTACATTTTTTAATGAGCTGTAAACACAATGATTCTCAGTCCTTCTATGGTAACCTCCTGAGTTATTTTAATTCCTTGGGTGTTACCATGGCAAATGAGATGGTGAGTCCTTCAGGTCTGAGCTCTTCTTCACTCTTTTGTCCCCTGGCCCTGTGCCTCTTAGAAATCACAAACTACATTTCTTCCATTGACTAATTAAAACTATTAATAGTTTCTTTTGTGCTGTCCAGCTGTGTGGGCCATTTCATACTTCCATCAGCTGGCTTGTGGTTTACATTGCCTGTAATTGGACTGACCACTTTATGAGCTTTTGACATTCCAACAATACCCAGGAGAACCCTTTGTAAGACCTTGAATTCCAGAGAGATAACAATCCCAGTGTTGGAGGATTATATAAAAAGTTCTGAATCTGGTATTAGCAAGGCCTTTGTCCAAACTCTGCTAACTTAGTGGCAAATTCAGATGAGTGGATTCATAAATATGAATAATTGATTTACCTTCTCAAAAATCTCATTTCCTTGATGTAGAAAATAAGCGTAATAATACCTATATCTCCTTTGTAAGGTTTGTATGTGTGGGTCTCCAGAGGAAGTAGAATCAAAATGTGAAAATTCATGAGTCTAGGGGACTCCTGATGAGGAAATTTCTTCCATAAATGCTGAGAAACAACACTTGTGCAGTTTGTACTCTTAGAGAGTTGTCTAACAGATAAGGGACTTACCAAAGATCAAAAATGCCAGTTTGAGTCAGAAGAAAATTTCTAACCCAGGTTTTCCTTGTTCTAAGTCCAGTTTTCTATCCATGTGACCTCATATTCATCGGTCAAAAAAGCATTTTTAAAGCATTTAATGTGTGCTAATAAGTGACTCCCAGGTAGGTTCAGGGCTCTAAATAAACTTATTTTGAGCCACAGGAGGAGAGTAGAAAGAACACTCACAGGTTCACAAATTAAATATTGTCAGAGCTGGTTATAAAAGAATAGGTTATCAAGTTGAGTCAGGACATCTGGATTCCTATTGTTGGATTAGACATTGTATGACTTCAGAATCAAAACAATTTCAGATTTATAAGAGACCTCATAAGATCATTTATCTTCCTATAGGAAGAATTAATATTTCTTACAACATGTCAAATCCAGTCTCTGTGTGTGTGTTTCCGTTTAGGAGGAACCCATTGACTTCTAGTAGTTCATTTCAGTCTTCATAAGATCATATTAACAGAAGAATAAGATTTGGAAGGAACCTTGGAAATTATCTTTTCTAGACTCTTGATTTTATATAGGAGGAAAATAATATGGATAGAGAAGTGATTTGCACACTCATACAACTAGTCAGAGGTAGAGAATGGGCCTACATACCAAACTAAAGTTTCTCATTGACTAAGAAGCCCATGAAATTAGTAATTCAGATTAGATTACATTGTCTCTTCTGGTGCTATTATTATCAATCAGTACTACCTGCAAGTATCCACAAGTTCACTCATAAATCAAACAATCAGGAAATAAATAATATATGTGATAACAGAAGGACCCCTCTATGGTGTAATAAGAAGAGATATTAGAAAGAGCACCTTAGCCCAGAATTTCTGTTGATTGTCATTCCAACATTATAACACCATCTCTCTCTATAAATCTTGAAGTATTGTTGATCTTCAATAAGACCTTTAATAAACTAGAACATAATACAACTTTCGTCTAAATGCTATGGATGTATGGTGGATGCAAGCAGGTAGTGAAATGTTAAAAATGACATGAACTAGAAGTGAAGAAAAATATAAAATCATCTAAAATGTATGATTGAAAATGAGGTAAGTTAGTCATGCAATGAGAAAGAAGGATTAAAAAATAGGATGAAAGTTTACTTTTGTGTGTAAAAGAATAAATGATGGACTTATTGTTAATGTGATGGGATTGTTAGTTACATGAAAACACGGTCTCCCACTTTTCCTTGAACAATGTTCTCAAAAGTACCCTGCATTAAATAATCATCAAACAATCTAAAAAGTAACATAAGTGAGCTACTTCTTCACACTCAAGTCTATATAAACACCCCCCTCAAAGATATAGACACCAAAAGAGGAATCCTACCAGTGAAGCCAGTATGAGCAAAAGTAAGCAGACTCTTAGGCCAAGGTTGCACCCTATTTGAAGAAGTCCCAGAGAGTACAGAGAATTCAAAATCCTGATAAGAAAGCCCAAGGAGAAAGAAGTGAAAGCAGCAGTGATCTGTCTGGTATAAGTCAAAAGGGAATGGAAGAAGTCAGTACAAAAATGAAGATAGAAGAGCCCCCAGCACATTGTTAGGGAAACTGCAAAATTGGTGGGGGATGGGGCACACAAAGAAAGCAGAGACATTATTAGGGAAAACCTATGGGAGTACAGAGATTATAGAGTGTTGTTTCAAGAACATTGCAAGGAGAACAGAGATTACTCAATGTCGTGATCATAATATGCCCTGATGAAGGGGAGGTCAGAAAATCTCCAATTCCTCTGAACAGACAATAGGAAGGAGGTTAGGGAAACAAGAATATCTAGTGCATTAAGAATGAAGTCAACCACAAAGGGAACAAAAGTCTACCCAAAACTCTGATCAAGGAACAATCTGGAGACAGAGACCAACTACCCTGATCAAAGAAATCTCAGAGGAGACAGACTCTAACACTGACCAAGAAATCTAGGAATTTAGTATAGGGCAGGGGATATAGAGACTTCTTAGTCTCCTCATTAGGGACTAATATTGTACCAAAGATACAACTTATACTAGACACTAAAACTTGCCAGTACTCTGGCTGCAAACACACAAAGTAAAATGCAATGGAAGGAACCAAGAAAATTGAACAGATTGATGCCTCCATCTAAAACTGTGGAAGAGGCAGAATCTGGAGACAGATTAAAATTTCAATTCAGGAAGTAAGATGGGGAAAAAAATAAATAAAAGAAACATAAAATGTTTTTCTCAAGATACAAACTCAGAAGAGAATTAAAATCATCTATTTAAAAACTGGGAGCAAAAAATGAATTTGACACAAACTCTATTAGAATTTAGATGACACTGTAGCTAAAGTGCCAGACCTGAAGTCTGGAAGACTCAACTTACTGAGTTAAAATTCAAACTCAAACATTCACTTGTTATGTGACCCTGGACAAGTCTTTTAACTCTGTATGCTTCAGTTCCTCATCTGAAAAATGAGCTAGAGAAGGAAATGGCAAAGTCACTTCAATATCTTTGCCAAGAAAACCCCAAAATTCAGTTACAAAGAGTTGTATAAAACTGAAATGATTGAACAGCTAGAATCTTTGAATAGAGTTAAACAAAAGAAATATATAAATTAAATTAAAACTGTAAAAGGAAAAAATAGTAGGAAAGGAATAAAAAAAAATTTAGAGGAAAAATACAGAGAACAGAAGATGCAAACATCTACTCAGTAGGGGAATACTTGAAAACAAAACTGAGACAGGCCACAAGAGATACTAGAACAAACTCACAAAACTCAAAAAAAAGGCCAGAAAATTTTATATATCTTATCAAAAATAACTGACTTGGAAAAAAGGTGGAGAGATAATATAATAATAAAATGGTTACTTTGGTCATAAAATGAGTTTATATAACATATTTTAAGAATTAACAAATGAGAATTGTCTAGAACTATTAGAAGCACAGGAAAAAAGTGAAAAAAGAAAGAACCTATCAGTCATTTCCTACAATAAGCTCAAGGTAATTACCAAAAAATTTGGAGCATCTAAGTGACACAGTAGATAAAACACTGGCCTTAGCATCAGGAGGACCTGAATTCAAATTTGGCCTCAAACACTTAATAACTACCTAGCAGTGTGATCTTGAGCAAGTCACAACCCCTTTGCCTTAGGAATAAAAAGAAACCCAAGGTGAAAACTTGAAAGAATATAATAAAGAAAATTCAGAACTTCCAGGTGAGAGAAAAAAATAGATTAAGCAGTAAAAAGGAAAGTCTTCACATAACAGGGAGCCATAGCTACTATCACTTATCTAGTGAGTGCCATTTTATGTACCAGAGGAAAATTTATAATATGATATTCTTAAATGCAAAATATAATATTTTGCAACCAAGAATGACTTAGGAAAATTGAATACAATGTAGTAGAGTGAGGTGGGAAAATAAAGAACAGATTGTTAATAAAATGAAGAATTCCCAAGTTTTCTTGATAAAAATCCTTTTAAGTGCAAAACCCAGGAGTCAAAAGGAGTCAAAGCAATTCCATAAGAGCTATTGGAAAGAAATATATCATGATGAAGATCTTGCCAGAAATTGAGAAAAGGAAACATGTTGAAAACCCAACTACCTTCCAGGGTCATAGAGGAAGCAAATAAGAAAGAGTACCTTGAAATGGTTTTATTTTATTTCAATTAATTTAAGAGAAAAAAATTGAAAGAAAAATAATTTTAAAAAGGAATGTACTAGGAAGGAAGAAGGAGAAAGGGGGTGAAACTTATTTCACATAATTGCATAAGAGATGAATATACAAAAATGGAAGAAAGTGTCAGGAAGTCATATATGCATATAGACATATATCTACATAACTACCTACCTATCTATTAATAATTATTCATCTCACTTTGATATAATAGGACAAAGGAAGAATGAACATGCCCTTATGTACATGTATACAGAGTCTAGTATAGAAAATCAGCAAATTATCAGGAGGGAATATGAAGATGGGAAGAGGGAAATTAATAAAGTGTGTAGACTCACAGAGGAATTATTCACAAACAAGAACAAGAGCAAAATGAAAGAATGATTAGATAAAAACTATAATTAGGAAATTTGTAAGGGGGAGGAAGAGTAGTGGAATGGAAGTATATTGAATGAAATATACATCACTAGTTTTGAAAGCACTCCTGACTCTGTAGACTCATTATAAAGAGGAGGACAATTGGCAAAGAGAGGAAAAATATGGGAAAATACAATGGGAAAAATATACAATTACAGAATTTGAGGGAATACCCATCAATTGGAGAATGGTTGAACAAATTATGGTATATATAATTGATGGAACACTATTTTATATAAGAAATCATGAGAGATAGAATTTCAGAAAGGCCTAGAAAGACTTGCATGAATTGATAGTGAGTGAGATGAATAGAACCAGAAGAACATTATATACCTTAAAAACAATATGGGGTGATGATCAACTTTGATGGACTTGTTCACTCTATCAGTACAAAGATCAGGGACAATTTTAGGGGATCTGTGATGGAGAATACCATCTGTATCCAGAAAAGGAACTGTGGAGTTTAAACAGAGAGCAAAAATTATTATCTTCAATTTTTAAAAGTTACCATATGTAATATAATTTTGCAATCTCTAATGTTCTTTTTCTTCCTTTTGGATCTGCCTTCTCTCAGCACATTCAATTTTGATCTATGCATATCTTGGAAGCAAATCTAAAGACTATATCAGATGGCCTTCTGTTGGACAGAGGATGAGGAACGGGAGGGAGGGAGGGCAAGAGGGAGAAGGAAATTGTAAAATTCAAAGCCTTGCAAAAAATACGATTGGTAGAAACCACCATTGTAATTGGAAAACAAATAAAATATTTAAGTAAAAATATTCAATAACAAATAAGAAATATGAGTGTGATAACAATGAACTTATCTATAAAAGAGAAGATAAAGAGAAGAGACAGAAAGAAGTATCCAATATGCTGTTTACAAGATTTGAAACAGAAAGTTTCAGGGTTAAAAGAAGTGGCAATAACATAACATGCTTCAGGTGATCTCAGAAAAGGAATGTTGTAATTAGGAGCCCAGAATAAAAATAGACAAAAGAAGTAAAGATCTAAACTGTATTATGCTTAAAATAAACATAGATAATAAATTAATACCAGTACTTCATATTTGAAAAATTGATGTAGCATCTAAAAAGTTGAATACTTAATCATCTTACAAGAAGAAATAAATAGTCATTAAAAGTTGGAAATTTTTATTTTATACTTGGAATTACCCTTTAAAAGAAAGACAAATCTAATAAAAAATATAACCATAAAGCAGTCAAAACTATAATGGAATTTTAAAATTTGTAATAGAAAGCAGTATTTATGTTTTTTTTGATTCATTCACATTTTATAAAAATTGGTCATGTTCTAGGACATAAAACCTCATAGAATACAGAAAAGGAAAATTATCATTGCCAAATAAAACTCAATAACAAACATACTCATTAATGTACCCTTGAGAAAAGAGTTAGAAATTAATTGAAGGCTAAATTATTTAATGCTGAAAAATTTATGGTTCAATGCACAATCATAGACATAGCAGAAAATTTCATCAAAAGAAAATGATAAATATGAGACAACATGGCAAAACTTTGAAGCTCAGTCAAGGAAATATAAATGGAAAATTTTCTATCTCTAAATACTTGATCAACAAAAATAAAAATAGTTGAATCAGTCAAGTAGTTGACTTGTAGAAATGTTGGAAGCTAATAAATTAAAAAAAAATATGAGCTCCTAAGTAAAAATTCTGAAAATACATAAAGTACATAATGGAATAGGAAAAAACATTAGCATTCAATAGCTTGATTTTTTTCAGTAGGATGAATCTCAAGTTTTGAGGAAAATAACAGATTAGTCATAAGCACATCCTATTTAAAATAAGAGAACCAAAAAACAAATTGCCATTATGAAAAACAAAAAAGGAAGAAATTAAAACTAGTGAAAAAGAAATAAAGGGTATTATTTAATTTTTTTCTCATTTGTCATAAAAACTGACAAAATTCATTAGATTAATACTTATTGAAATGTTTATTCTTCAGGGGGTGGAGCCAAGATGGTAGAATAAAGGCAGCATTTCCCAGGAACTCCTTCCCCCCAAAACTCCCAAAGCCATCAAATTATGACTCTAGCCAAAATGTATAAGGATGAAACAGAAAGATTGAATGATACAATTTCCCAGTGCAAGATAACTTACAAGTTCCATAGGAAAGGTATGTCTCACCAGGACCAGGAGTTGGAAAAATCCCCCATCACAGCATGGCCCAGGAATAGCTTGAAGGGGCAGGAAGAGAATTCTGCTAAACTGGAATGAGTGTGGAGTGAGGGAGCACTGGCCACAGAACTGCAGTGAGAATCAGGGGAAATCAGCCTGCACCTCCAGAACACAGCCCACAGAGGGTAAGGGGATCAGCGGAGCCTGCAGAAATTTCTCTGTTCTCCCTGTGGGCAGGACTCTGCTGTTTTCCCACACTCAGTTCCAGGTTGCAGTTTGGGTTTCCATACTAAGATAACCAAGCAGGGCTCATGCTTACAAGTCCAGGGCAAAGGGGAGTGCTGTGATCATCTACATATCAAAGCATAAGCAAGAGAGCATAAGACCTTGGAGGAATAAAGGTCCCAGTGGGATGCCCCCCCCCAAAAAAAAAGAAATAAAAAGCCTTGGAAGTGCTGTGAATTAGTCTTGGGCTGAGGAAATGAGTAAACAACAGAAAAAGAACAATATGACCATAGAGAATTATTTAGTCACATGGAATATCAAAACAAGTACTCAGATGATGACAAAACTGAAGCTTCCATATCCAAAACATCCAAGAAAATAGAAAATGGACTCAGACTATGAATGAACTCAAAAAAGACTTTGAAAAATAATTAAAAGAAGTTGGAGGAAAAATTGGAAGGATAAATGAGAGTGATACAGAAAAATTATGAAAACCAAATCAACAGCTTGGTGAAAGAAATACAAAAAAAATACTGAGGAAAATAATATGTTAGAAACCAGTTTAAGCCTAATGGAAAAAGCAAAACAAAAGGCAAAGGAGGAGAATGCCTTAAAAAGCAGAATTTGCCAGCTGGAAAAGGAGATAAAAAAGCTCTCTGAAGAAAATAACTCCTTCAAATGCAGAATGGAACTAAAGGAAGTTGATGCCTTTGGGAGAAATCAGGAAGAAATAAAACTCTTCCTAAAAAGCCAAAAATTAGAAGAAAATGTAAAATATCTCATTGGAAAAACAACTGACCTTGAAAACAGATGCAGAAGAAATAATTTAAAAATTATTGGACTCCCTGAAAGTCACAATCAGAAAAGGAGCCTAGACTTCATTTTTTCAATCAATAATACAGCAAAATTGCCCTGAGATCCTAGAAGCAGAGGGTAAAATAGAAATTGAGGTAATTCACCAGTTACCTCCTGAAAGAGATCCCAAAAGAAAAATTTGCAGGAATATTATAGCCAAATTCCAAAACTCTCAAATCAAAGAGAAAATTCTAAAAGCTGCCAGAAACAAACAATTCAACTACTGAGGCTCCATAGTCAGGATCACACAGGATCTGGCAGCATCTACGTTAAGGGCTCATAGGATTTGGAATATGATAATCCAGAAGGCAAAAGATCTTAGTTTATAACTAAGAATCAACTACCCAGAAAAACGGAACTTCCTCTTTCAGGGGAAAAGATGGACTTTCAATGAAACAGGGGACTTTCAAACTTTCCTGATGAAATAACCAGAGCTGAACAGAAAGTTTGATCTTCAAGTACAGGACTTTGGTGAACCATAAGACAGAGTGGTTGAGAAGGACTAACTATGAGGAACTTAAGGATATTGAGATGTTTGTATTCCTGCATGGGAAGAAGATATTGATAACTCATATGAGCTTTCTCATTTATAAGAGCTGTTAGAAGGAGCATATATAGACAGGCACAGGAAGGAGCAAAATATAATAGTATAATATAGTAAAAAAGATGGAGTCAATGAGTGATAAAGGAAAGTACTGGGAGGAAGAGAAAGGAGATGAAGAAGAAGCTAAGAAATTTCACATAAAAGTCAAGAAAAAGATTTTTTCAATGGAGTGGAATGGGGGAAGGCAAGGGGGAATTAGTGAGCCTTCATTCTGATCAGAAATGGTTCAGAGAGGAAATGACATACACACTTAATAGGGTATAGAAATCTATCTTACCCTAGAGGAAAAGTGAGAATAAAGGGATGGGATAAGGGGGAATGGTGAGAGGGAAGGGGGAAATAAATGACAGAAGAGAGGGAAGATTGAGGGAAAGGATATTCAGACACAACACATTTTTTGGACAGGACCAGGATGAAAGGAGAGAAAGAATAGAATAAATGAGAGGGGGGAGGAATAGCGTGGATGGAAATGAAGTTAGTAATAGCGACTGTGGAAGAAATATTGAAGCAACTTCTCTGGTGGACTTATGATAAATAAAGGAACTCACCCCAGAGACAGTCAGAATGTTGATTTTGTCATACATTTCTATGTTATTCTCAGGTTTCAGTGACTTGCCTAAGGCCACACAGTAAGTATCAAGTCTCTAAGGCCAGATTTAAACTCAGGTCCTCCTGATTGGTGTTCTATCTACTTTACCACCTAGCTGGCATCTAGGGTCATTTCCAGTAATCCTGACTCATATCTGACCACTGGACCCAGATGTTCTGAAGGAGATAATGAAGCTTGTGATTTAGCACAGTACCCCCCTCCCCACTCAAATCCAAATCACTTGCTCTTCATGGCATCACTTCCCTGATGTCATGTTGGTCATTCACTAATTTTCCTTGTTGAAAATTCATTCATAGTTTTTCATTTTTTTCTGAGATTGTGCTATTTAATTTTTCTATGTTTTCTTTTGAAAAATAATAAACATTTTATTGATTTTTAATAGTTCTTTCTGGTCCTTCAAGAGACTGTACTTTTCAAATCAGGACTTTAGAAAAAGGGGGGATGCTGGATTTCACCAAATCATTGTTTATTAATAATCTCTCAAATATAAGGCCAAAATAATGGGGTCAAGGCATGTAGAGTATTAGAGTCAGGATTGCATTGTAAGTCTAATAAAGTTAGTACATACATACTTCCTTCAATGAGTCAGATGTTCTAGCTACCTCAACTGGTGTTTTTTGGAGGTTAAAATCAAGAGAAGTATTACTAAATATCTTATACCCATATGTGAAATACATCATCTAAACTATTGAAAATGAACATATATAATAAAAGGGTCTGCAAGCTCAATGATAATGAAAGGTAATCTTCAATAAACAAGTGACAGAGGTTATGACTAAGCAGTTCTCAAAAAGTGAAATGTAAGTGATCAATAGCAAAATCTTCAAGCAAAATTACTGCACATCATTATTATCTAAAGAAATGTACCATCTCATAATTAAATTAGTATGATGAGCATTATTATGAATTCATAGTATAAAAAGTAATAATAATATGTATAATATATGTATGTACAATATATATGTAAAATAAATGCATAATATATAATTATACACGCATATATATATCAAAACTTTTTTGTAATTTTAAACTAGAATCCAAGAAATATTCATTAATTGGGGAATGACCAAGGTTATGATTAAAAGCATTTAATAACTGGATCTCTTGGGAAAAAAAGCAGCATTGTACATATGACAGAATTTTAAGGTTCATCTGTATTATAAACCTTTTCTCCTTGATTTTCTTATGCCTAGACAACAAGTAAAAGAATAGATAAGGTCTTGATTTACAGCATTTGATTATCTCCAAGGTATAAATCATTTGAAATTCACATTGAAAAATAGTCTATTCTTAGAAGCTAATTCAAGTTAGCTCCAGCACACACTTGGGAATGGTTGATGAATGTAATTATAAGAAAGTATGGTTTCAGAGACACCTGAGAAGACTTATATAAAGTGGTACAGAGTAAAATGAGCCAAATCAGGAAAATAGTTTTAAACATTAACAACAACAATGTGAAGAAAAACAATTTAAAAAGACTTTAAAATTCTTTAAAAAAATTAATGTGATGAATCACTAGAAAGTACTGATGATGATGATTCATACTACCTATTTTCTAAAATAATAATGGTTCCCAGGTACAGAATTATATATACATATTTATGTTTATATATAGTTATATTACAATTATATACCTATATATTACATATATATATTTATATATTTAAATATATATTTACATTACAATTATATATATTACACATGCACACATATATTTCTGAATGCAAAGTATGGATTTAATTCATTTGATTGTGCTAATTTGTTACAACAATTACTTTTTTCCTTTCCATTTTTAAGAAAGGAATGTTTGGGGGAAATGGGGGACCAACACAAGTGTAGTCAATAAATTAAATAGAAAAGAAATAAATGACCACTGAAACAGTTTTAAGTGAACAGCTGGAAACAGAAGACAGGTCAGAGGGAAACAATATAAGATAGATTTGAACTTCCAAGTTTAATATATAAAATATATTTTAAAAAAACAAGTTACATGTAATACAGATTTGAGATTTTACAAATGGCTTTATTTTCTTCTATTTTTTGAATATAGAAATGTCTCTTTTTTGGTGTCTGTTATATTAAAAATTAAATTAAAAAGACTGGTATGTCATACATCTCCAGAATACTGAGGAAATTCTCAGAGGAGGAATTATAGAAAGACATGGCCAAGAATCACACAGCTTGACAAGGGTGGGTGTGATGATACCAGTAACTAAGCAAAAGGGTACTGAAGTTGAGAAGCTATAGATCCTTCAAAGTGCTAAAATATATAGGTGTCTGATAAGTAACCTGCACAAAATTTAGATTGTCACTCTTCTCACTGCCCTTTCTTGTATGTTTTGTCCCTGAGTGTAGGGTTAAATTACAGCAACTGAGATCAAATCTTCTAACATTTCTTTTTCCATTGAAGCAAGTCAAGAATTCTCCATTCTTAGATTCCTTAGATAAGAAAATATCTGAAGATACTTTGCAATGTGTGAAGTACTCATAAGTATGGAAGAAGATCTTTTCAATCATTCATGTTTTTCTATTCCTTATAATCATAGGATCATCTTGGAAGGACCTTAGTGATCATCAAATTCAACTCCTTAATTTAACAAAAGGTGAAACTGGGATCTGGAGAGAGGAAACAATCTATTAATTGTGACACAATTGGAGGGAAGCCAAGGCTTTAGCAAATCCACATCCTTGAACTTCAAATTTGGTATGCTTACAATGACATCCCTTTAAGCAGCAAAACCAATTGGATATAGGAATAGGTTCCTCAGTCTTCTTAGAGTGCCCTAAAAAGAATCTCTGATGGAATTTGCCCATGAAAAGAGTAGTCATTGAGCAATGCAAGCTCATTTTTCAGACATAAAATTCAAAACCCTCTCAGATCTTGGTCTATGAATTGCCTGAAGCTACTTCAAATGGGAATTGCTTTGCTCTTAAAAAGGTTTCCTCCTCTGTTTGACATAGACAGCTAAAGCTTTAAGGCCTTCTTCATTTCTAAGATTTAGGATTATGTGGAGTAAACATAATGCCAGATGACAATGTAAATTCTTTAAAAGATTCTTTGTTTTTGTCAACTTGAAAAGCCTGCCCTGGGTTAGCAATTTGCCTGTCAGAAACAACTAAGCCAGCTCAATATCTATTTGAAGTGCATTTAAGTTATTTAGGAAAAGTATTAGACATCTTTTCATTTCAATCTGATTTGGAAAACATAAAACATTTTGGATCTGTAATTTGAAAAGGAATGTGTTATTTAGTTCACCTTTTTAAGAGGTGCGGTGGTGGGGGCGGAGATTTTAAAATCCTTAAACTAGGTGCTTTTAGCTTCAGGTAATTCTAAAGTGAGAACTTGATATGAAAATTTAATAAATGACTTTGACCTCATCCATACATCTCATACATCTGTCCTTGTGCCCAACCCAAAGAAATATATACCATTATAGTCTAGTTCATTATAATCTGACAACCACCTTGAGAGGTAAGTAGGATGAAAACATAACTTTCTTCCTTTTAGGAAACGAGAGCTTAAGGTTGGGTAACTAAGATTACCTGGAGAGGGAGAAAAATGAAAATATAGAGGGGAGTGCATAATCATTTAAGTGAGGTCCCAGAAAAAGTGGGAAAGGAGTGGTTCACGTCTCAGTACCTGAGAAGTTAATTTTCAAGAAGAAAAGACTAAAACAAGTCATTTAGTAAATGGGGTATTCAAGAGTTCAGGGCCAAAAACAGCTTTGCAGAAAGGAGGAAATTAGGTCTACAATGCACAAGAGTTCAGATTTGAATTCCTAATTCAAGATGAGAAGTCAGAATCAACTTTAGAAGTACAACAGAAGCCCAGAACAATTAAGATACTTGATCAAGGTCATATATACAGAAAGTAACAAAGGTGGGGATTGAACACAGATTCTGTTTCCAAATGCACTGAGTTTTTTTCCACATGATGATTTTTATAGTATTAGGTCACAGCAAAAGTAAATACTGATGGTTCCAACTCAAGGTTTCCACTGGATGGGATTTTGTTGTTTCCCATTTGTCTCTGAGAATATTGACATATGATCTCTTGGAATCTCCTAATCCAACACAACCAACTGTTTCATCCTCTAGATTTTTTAATTAAATATGGAAGATATGTTCATATTTATAATACAGAAAAGTGCAATAATCTAGAAATCAAGAAGTTCTATTTATATTTTATGTAATCAATGGAGCAGGCAATCTGTGGAAGGGAAGGGAAGGGAAAAGAAAGGAAGGGGAAGAAGAGGGCCTGTGTATATGGGGAAGTGAATAAGAAGAATGATTTATCCAACTCACATGGAGAGTAAACTTCAGAACAGGATTAGAACCCAGGTCTTTGGATCCATTGGTTTTTCCAGTTCATCACATCAGGGTGTTTTTTTTTTCCTTATTGCAGCTCTTAATACTCAGCTTGGTTGGTTTGAGTTAAGATGCCCTAGTACTGAGTCTCCTTTTTTACATCACTGACAATCTCAAACTTGTGGTAATATTTATTGTGACAGCAGCAATGAGCCGTCACTATGATGATGATATATAAATACAATACATTACCTGAGTGAGGCATTTTCCTGATGTATATTTCAAAAAATAGAAGATATGCTCCAGTAGCAGTTTTACTTTAATTAAGTTGGGGGTAGGGAGGGGAATGTAAGAGGACAGCAAGACAGACAGAGACAGAGATCAGAGTCAGACTTCAATAGAGATATGAGAAAAGTACTTGAATCTTTGACCTTTAACTCTTAATTTAAACAGTTTATTCTTAATCAGAATCAGGAACAATTTCTACTTTTCTGAACATTCTTGGTGATTCAACCAACTTCAGGTCTTTTTCATAAATAACAGTATAGTAAGATTAAATACTTTCTCAAGGGCAATGTCTATTGCCCTTGGTGATGTTTATAAAATATTAAATTATAATCCATAATAAAAAGTCCTCATATTGCCCCCATGGTTTTCTACCTCCCTCCCTTTTGTTCATCCTATTTCCTTCATTAGGAAAATTCCCCTCCTGTATCTATTTCACACAAATACTACTAGGAAATTTGCTTTTGAAATATTAAATCATTATAAAAATGTAAGTTGCTTTTTTTGTGATTTTGTATGTAACATGACATTTTTTATTGTTTTCCCCTATATCCTTTCCCCTTATACCTCCAGAGAAAAATGTTATATAACAAAGAATAAGAAAGGAAAAAAAACAAAATGGAAGAGTAAGGAAAACTAATTGTTAAAACTCTGAAAATAATATACAGTGTTCCACACCCATGCATCTTCCACCCTTGCAAAGTATTCAGTGGGGGGGGGTAATTGTCTTTTTATATCTCTTTTTTTGGGAACCTTTTTATAATTTGGCCACATTCACTTTTATTTGCCTTATGATGATTATACTTTTCATTTACATTGTTGTAGTCTTTGTATATGTTTTTGGCTCCACTCACTTCACTCTATGTTAATTCAGGTGAATTTTTTCAATTCTTCTCTATACTGATTAAATATGTTCCTTCTTAGCAGTACAAGAATGTTCTATTACACTTACATGTTACAGTTGACTTAGTCATTCCCCAATTTATAAGGCTCATTTTTAATATCAATATACTTCCAGTAATCCTTATTCACTGTGAGCCACAAAATACTATAGTCTATGGTAATTTAGAGTTGAAGTTTCCCAATTTCCTTGACAGACTGTCACTCTCATTCCATATTGGTGGAAGTTTCAAAATGTACATGAAGTCAAATTTGCTGGTCAAGGAAACAGTTCAGATTCAGCAAATATGCACAAAATGGATTTCAAAATTGCTTTGTAGGTCTATTTGTCAGCAATCTAATGCATGCAGAAATAAGGGGGTAAGGCAAGGCAAATGGATCAAAGTTCATTTAACTGTAACATTAGTTAGCGAATAAATACTAAATGGCAAGGTGAGTTCAAATCCAACCTCAGACATTTGCTAGTACTGTGATCATGAGTAAATCAATTAATTCCCCTTTGACCTGTTTCCTCACTTGTAAAATGAACTATAGAAGGAAATGGTAAAATACTCCTATATCCTTACTAAGAAAATCCCAAATGGAGCCATGAAGAGTTAGGAGCAACTAACAAAATGACTGAAGATAACAGATCTTAAGTCAGAGGAATGAGTTAAAAGCCATTCAGCACTTAGGTAGTAAAAAAACAGGTCAAAGGTTACAAAATGCTTTGAAAATGAGTTAGCTGCCCCGTCCACTAATGTTTCTGGTGCTAGCACAGCTCAGAAAATGCACGAGGCACATCTGTGTTAGTCTAGTCCATCCAGCCAAGAGATGCTGTCAATTAATTGAGTGTATTGAAGCTGGTTCCAATCCTTTCAGATGGCAATAGACGTAGATACTAACAAAACAATGCTGAGAACAACACATTTATATAAACTTAGATATAAAGCATTTTCCTCATATAAACTCTGTGCAGGAGGCGATGAAAGCATTATTATCTCCATTATCACAAAGATAGTTTGTGTGCAATTATAAACTAAATGTGGGGCAACTAGATGACTCAGTGGATAAAGTGCTGGGTCTGGTATCAGGCAGATTCCTGTTCCTGAATTCAAATATAATTTCAGTCACATCCTAGTTGCATAACCCTAGGCAAATCACTTAACCCTGTGTGCCTCTTCTTCCTCACATGGAAAAGGCAAACCACTTCAGTATCTTTGTCAAGGAAACTCCAAATGGGGTCATGAAGAATCAGACATGACTGAAAAATGACAGAAAAGCAACAAATTAAATATCTGACTTCAACTTAAATTTTCTCTACTAAATCAGAAGGGCCACATCCTTTCACCTGTTCTTGAGTTATCTTCATTTTTCTCCTCTTTTGAATTTTCCCATCGTAAATATGAGAAACTTGGATCTCAGAGTGGTATAATATTTTACCCATGGTAAATGGTAGAATTTACAAATGGTAGTGCTATGATTGGAATCCAACTCTTTTGACTCCCAGTCAAATACTTACTGGTTCTGCTGGGCCCACTCTTTGGCAGCATACAATGCCTCGTCAGAGGTAAGAATAATTCAATGCAATTGATTGCAATCTGACAGTTTACTAAACTATGTGTTAAGATGAGGTGTAAATCAGTTTAAAGGATCAGGTAAAAGACTAGAACAATACAAAATAAAGGAGAAGATAAATGTAAAGTTTTTGATTCACAGAGGGTCAAAGTAATATTCATAACAAAGCAGACACCTGAAGAAGTTGACACAAAAAAACTAACACAATACAGGACTAAAGAATTAAAAAATTCACCCAAAAGCAGTTGAAAGAAAAGGTTTGAGTTTGTTCAAAGAGCTTGCTATAATTTCTCATAATGCTCTGAGAGAACCTGTAGACTTTTAAGTTAAACTCATCTTTGGAGTTTCTAGTAATGTCCAAAAGGGAATGTAATCATCAGTGGTTATAGTACCTGCTGTAACTTTCTCATTAGAAAAACCAAATAAACCTGGTGGTGGTAAGTAATGCTCTTTACTTGCCTTTCAAGCTGTATCTGAGACAAAGCAAAACTGAAACCTCATTCTCCTTATGGGACAGGAAAAAATTTAGGGATGGATATTGGAGTTGGAAGGATTTTTACTTTTTTGACAGACTCAAATAGAAATTCATGTTTCCTGATGCAGCAGAAGATAGGCATGGACAGATGGGGACCTAAGACAAACAAACATGTTTCCTAACTGAATATTATGTAAACTGTTATGTAATACACCTTCTTT
Organism: Macrotis lagotis; assembly: GCF_037893015.1. Classification (NCBI taxonomy): domain Eukaryota; kingdom Metazoa; phylum Chordata; class Mammalia; order Peramelemorphia; family Peramelidae; genus Macrotis; species Macrotis lagotis. Next base: position 212,702,217 of record NC_133658.1, on the reverse strand, counting down.
TTCCTTCTTTCCAAATCCTTTTCATCCTTTAAGGCTCAACTCAATTCTTACCCCCTTCCAGAGAACTCCATCTCTTCATATCAAAATTGATCTTTTTCTCTGATAGAGTGTTATATTTGTGATGCAGACCATACAATCCAATTTCATAGTCAAAATAGGTATAGTTACTGGTGACTTTCCACAAAAAATGCCCTACATTTCTGGGCAAAGTCTACAAGACCATTTGTAAAAGTAGATTCCACCAGATATTAAGTCTGGCTGTTTGCTACCTAAGCAAGTAATCTCATTGCTGAAGGGAGACAATAATTATCATTGTTCAGAACTGGCTTTATTTTCCAAAAGTATCAGTGTGCCTTCTCATTCTGGCACTCAGAAACGGAACTGGACTCATGTGCCCAAAATGTCTGTTGAGGGAACAATATCCTCAAATCATCAGGAACAGTAGTAAAGCTACCATTGAGAAACCTCCCTTTTGTGATTCCTTTTGTTCTGAAATATCAAGTTACTGGACTGCCTTCCAGGTGCAAAACTAAAGTTCTCCTTTCTAACATCCATTTGGCGATACTCTGAAACAGACCATCTCTACTGAAATAAGGACAATTCTCATGTTCTATTCCACTTTGTGGTAGGATTTCACTTTCTCTTGTGAGGGTTAGTATTATCAGATACCAGACAGAAAGAGCCACTGTTTTCCTGCACTGAAGAAATAAATCCAGTCTTTGAGTCTTAGGGCAACTTTTTGATAAGAGTCTGTATTTCTGAACAAATAGGGACTGGGTTTTTTTTTTTTAACCTGGATGGGCAAATTTCTCTTTGTTGAATTCCTCTTCCAGTGTTCCCCTTGTCCCTTTGCATACTTCTTTTTCCATATAAATTTCACAGGCATGCTATACAGTACTTTGAAATATCCCATTGGCTTTCTAAATTGGTATTTGATTAAATCTATAAATAACAGAGTATTTTCATCTCTACTGTATTTAAACTTCTTAGTTACAAGCAAGCAATATTCCTTCATTTTTTCATATTTTTCTTTTATTTTTAAAATTCTGTAGCTTTCATTAAAGCTTTCTCATGTCCCTACATACTCTGACATACCAATATTTTTTTAATTGCTTGATTTGAGGGAAACAGGATCTCATCTTAAATGTTCTTGTTGCTTATAGGTATATAAGAATGTGATTGATTTTGTGAATTATATTATATCCTGAAACTTCACTGAATTCATTTATTATCCCTATTAATTTTTAAAACTTCCCTGGATTCTCAAGCTATATTATCATGCCATCCCCAAAGAGCAATATTTTAATCTAATTCTTTACAATGTTTAACCTTATAATTTTGTGTGTGTGTGTTTTAATGCAATTACTAGCATTCCAAGTTCAGTTCTTTTAACAGTGGCATCCTTGTTTTTTTCTCAAGAATAAATAAAAGAATTATGCCAAGGTTTCTCTGTTTCAACTAATATTACTTCTTGGATTTCTAAGAATCAATTCAGACTTAAGATGGAAGGTCAACTTACTGCAAGGGCAATAGCAGTCTCTAAGCTTCAAGGATGTTTTTCTCTACTGTTTGTCAAGTAGAAGGTTATTTAGCAGTAGAATATCTTCAAGTAAGCACTCTCTTTTTAGGGAATTTCCTTCTCCTATGTATTCATTCACTTTGGATTCCTATGCCAGTGAAACCCAAAACTCTCCTTTATGGAAAATAAATCCCTGGTGCTCCCAGAGTATTCTGATTAATGAACTACATCTAGGGCTATTCGTGAGAAAGAGTTCAATATGTAACTGTCAGAGCTGGGTATGGATTAATTGAAACATTCACAAAATTATTCTGTTTGGGAATAACGTCTAGGACTAAAGCAAAGGTGGGATATAGCTAGAGACTCTGAACTTGGGTTGTTAAGGAAAAGACAGGAGACTTATAATAATAAATAGCTGTTAGGACTCAGAGATCATATAAACAAGAGTTAGAACTAAAAATCTTTTTTGAAAATTGCAAATATATGTATATATGTGCATATTTTGCAGATATGTATGTATACATAAATATATACTGAATATGTTGATATTAAGTATATTTGATATATTGATAAGTTAATATATGTGGTTAAAAAGAAGATATTAAGTATAGATGTATTCTGTACCAATTTAAGCTATGGACGGCAAGATGGAGTAAGAAGAAAGGGTAAAATATAAATGAATTATGGAATTAAAAGCATTTTTAGGTAGATCTACTAAGAATTATGGATACAAACACGAATGTAAATAGAGTCTTTGACTGGAAAAAGCCTATATTCTAATAGAGAGAATAATATATTAGTGAATGGTTGCCAGGGAGAAACAATGGGGAAGTTACTGGGGTGGTTAGTGAGGACAAATGGGAATAAATAGATATAGCTCAACCAGAATAATGACAGAGTTGATTGGAATATAGATTATGGTTCCAGAACTGGAGATGCCAGGCAGGAAGTTTATGCTTGTGGTGACAAGAAATTTATGAGACTATATGGGAAGTGGTCAGAAAAGGGGAGTAAAGTGATAGTGGATGAGCTCTTCTGAAATAGTTGTTCTGAAGAAACAATCAATAAACAAACAGAAGGTAAAGAAGTAGGAAGGACAAGGACTTCTAGGACATGAGATCCACTATAAGATGTATAACTTTTTTTTTATTTCATGAATACTTTTTTTATGTCATGGACAATCTATTGAAAATTATGGACCTTTTCTCAGAATGTTTGTAAATGCACAAAACAAAATACATCCTATTACAAAGGAAACACAATATGTAGAAATGTAGTTATCCAAACATTTTTTAAAGTTTATGGAACTCTGCTTAAAAATCTCTGCTCTAAGACATGGTCTCAGTCACAGAGCCATGAGACTCCTGTTAGTTGTCCACTGAGTCAGGGAAGGGAGAGTAAATCTGATCTTTGGAGACAATGACTTGGAGGGAGGCCAAAGTTGCCATCTGGAAATTTTCTCTTTAAAGTAATTCTTCTTATGAACTGAATGGAACCTCACTTGTTCCTATGGTGCTTAAAAACTGAGAAGACTGTCAACATCTCTTAAAAGTCTTGGTCTCCTTGGACATACCACTGATTTCCCTTTTCTAATTATTACTATTCTATACTGCCATCAAGTCTCCCCCCTTCTCTCTTTTTAGAGGAGCATACATCATACTTTGCTGAAAAAAATTATGGGTATTAACTTTTTGCTTTACCCAATTCTACTTTTTTACTCAACTTGGAATCATTTTGCTTTCCTTTCTCTTTTGCTTTAGACTTGGAAAGTGAAGTGGTCAATCTTCCTGTCATTAGCTTCTCACACATACACCTTTTTTTGCCCTTGTTCCTATCCCCTCTTGTCCCTTCTGGGAATTTACCTTTTCTATAACCTCTCTCTTGCTGTTCAGCCTCTCCTTAACCACTGATAACTTTTCTCTGCTTATTAGATATATGTCTAGCTCTTCTTTTCTCCATCCTTCATCCTACCTTCCACAATCACAATCAAGATAGTACTTGATATTTATTTTCTATTTCAAATTCAGATTCCTAGAAAAAGCGGTCCACAATCGTGTCCTCAATTTTCTCATCTCCCAATCATTGTTTAATTTTTGAAATGACTTCCATCCCTATCACTATATTAAAATTTCTTTCCAATCACCAATTATCTATTGCCAAATTCAATGACATTTCTTAAATCTTATCCTTCTTGATTCTAGCATTCATAATATTGGCCATCCTTTTCTGAATATTCTCTGCTTTCTACTTTTTTTTGTATTATAGACTTGCAAACCTCAACTCTTTGCTTTCTTTTGTCCCTGCCCCCATCCAATCAATTATCAATTCCTGTTGCTTTTACCTTCATAATATCTCTCATGTATACAACCACTTTCTGACACTGCCACTACTCTTGATACAAGTCATTACCAACATGAACCTAAATTATTAATCTTTCTTGTTGTTCTCCCTATCTCAAGTCTCTATACTCCAAGCAATCCTTTACTCATCTCTCCAGCTCTCTTTCTAAAGGACAAATCTGCCTGCTACCCTAACCCTAACCCTAACCCTAACCCTAACCCTAACCCTAACCTCCAAGATCAAACTGACTTTTAAAGCCTTCATAATCTGGTACCCTCAAACCTTTCCTCTCTTCTATAATTCAGTATTATTGAATTTTAGACCTCTTTACTGTTTCTCAAATAGATCACTGCCACTCATCATTTTGTGAATTTTCACTAGTTCTATTCCATGTCTGGAATTGTTTCCCCCCTCATCTTTACCTCCTGACTTTCCTGGCTTCCTTCCAGTCTTAGCCACCGCCCCACCTTCTACAGTGAAACTTTTCCAATTCATGTCATATATATTTCTTATTTACATGGTGTTGTTTGCATGTTATCCCTCCATTTGAGAGAAAATAATGTTTTTGCCTTTCCTTGTATTTAGTACAATGTCTGGAACATAATAATTGAAAATATTGCTTGATTCTCTTATCTATCTTCTTGTATTCCTTCTTACTTCTCTAACATTTTGTACTGTTTGACTAATCTCCTTTACAGGATCATCATCTATACATTTCTGTCCACTAATGGGTGTACCTCTAGCATCTTTCCTCTCTCTATATAGAGGCAAACCATAAAGATTGATGTCACTAGGTCATATGGATTCAGCCACTATCTCTATGTAGATACTTCCCAAATCTTTACAAACAAACTCATCTCTCGAGTTCTAACCTCTAATCTCCAAGTAGATGTCCCATAAGCATCTTAAAATAAACCTGCTCAGATCAGAACTCAATCTTTTTCTTCCTAAAAATGTACAATCTTTGAGAACAGTGATGCTCTTTTTTGTTTGTTTTTTCTATCTCTAAAAACTCATACTGAATGAGTACTTATTAATTGAATTATCAGTAGTCCAATTTTCTCATTGTGCTACATCTAAGACCCAGAAAAGTGAAATGATTTGCCTATGGTCACAATGGTATTCAACTTCAGGATCAAACTCATGCTTTCTGACTACAAATTCCATGCTGTTTCTACTACACTAAATTGCCTCCATTGCAAACTGTTAGCAAAATTGTATAGAGACACAGAAAATAGAAAGATTTAGAGTGACTAAAAGGATTCTAAGATCCTGCTCACCACCATGCCCATTAGGCTATGTTCTGCCTCCTTTTACCCAGCTTGGAATAGACCAGGTAATTCCTTTTTTCATTTCTATAGTCATGTATATCAATTAGTAGCAGGTGATATGGTATGGAGCCGTATAAATCCTGTAAGAAATAAATACTGAAGGCCCAAGAAATCAAATGGCATCAATTTGTAGGTACAAAATACTTCCATTAGTGTTTAAGTACCCATTCTAAATATAGAAAAGACTTCCCTTGGTATCCATAGAATTTCAGATCAAATAGATAGCCTGTTCTATTGACATCACATATATACTTTCTCTTTTCTGAAAAGATATATGGATGTGCCATATCAAAAGTCAATAAGAATCAAACAAAAAATCTGGTACCTATATGGAGTATATATGATAATTAGGAAGTTAAAAGCAAAATATTACATGTTACATCTACAAAAATGTAAAAGTGTAGGGAGAGTTCACAAGAACTATTTTTTTTATTTTTTTTTTCAAGACAATGGGGTTAAGTGGCTTGCCATAGGCCACAGGGCTAGGTAATTATTAAGTGTCTGAGGTCAGATTTGAACCCAGGTACTCCTGACTCCAAGGCTGTTGCTCTGTCCACTGCGCCAACTAGCCACCCTGCACAATTCATCCCTCCATCTTTAACCAAATCTACATTCAAATTGACCTAGAGGGATGTTAGTTTACAACATAAATAGTGGTATTTACAGGTCTACAGTCTATAGTTATAATCAATGACTTTTTGTTGTTTGTTTTAATGTCTAATTTTGTGCAGACTAGACTAAACTCTAGTATATGAATAAGAATATTAATTTAGTATTTTTCTCAATTCAATGCATAGCTTCTGAATACATGTTTGTTGGTTGGGTTATGCAAGTTGGCATCAAAGGCCCATCTTCAGATCATTAAAGATGTCTGCCTTGATTTGTTCTCTCCAAAGTCATGTGAATGTTGCAAAATGCTTTGGACTCTTACAAGCACCTCTACAGTATTTTAGATAGTTGCTTTGTTCTAAAGTTTTCCTGTTTAATTGGGTTTTTCTCAGTTTTAAGCACAGAGAAAAATGATGACCACAATTGGCCATCTTCTTGAAAAGAAGGGAGAATCTTAGGATAAAGAGTCAGATTTTGGGTGACATGGAAATATAGAATCCCTAAGCTCCCAGTTAATTTCAAAAGCCATTCAGTCACTCTATAAACATGTATTAAGAGCCTACAATGAGTTGGGTACTGTGCTAAACACTGAGAGGCAACAGACCAACAATTAAGTAAAAGCAAGACCTATACAGGATAAGTTGGAGATGATTAACAGAGAACAGACACTTGAATTAATTAGGGATTAAGAAAGACTTCTTGTGAAAAGGAATTTTAGTTGCTGCATGAAGTCAGTTAGGGCAACCAGGAAGTAGAGATGAAGAGGGAGAGAATTTTACTTATGAGGAACAGCCAGAGAGAATTTGAGAAAGAGTGTTTTGTACAACTGTCAGAAGTCTGGGTAACTAGACTTGTGCGTGTGTGAGCATATGAGTTTGTGTGTGTGTGTGTGTGTGTGTGTGTGTGTGTGTGTGTGTGTGTGTGTTTTGAGAGTGGTAGATGATGAAGAGAACTGAAATCCAGAGAATTTTAAATTTGGTTCTGCATATAATAGGGAGATACTGGTTTAACTGAGTAAAGTTCACTGACATTTGAATGGAGGATGGATTGGAGTAAATACAGATTTGTGGTAGGAGCACTAATCAACAGATTATTGCTTCAGTCCCCAATATGATGGTAGTATCAAAGAAGAAAAAGTGGAAAATGGGAGTTATACAACAAATGATGAGACAAAATAAACAACAGAATTTGCTAATTGAATTTATAGGGAAAAAAAACGCAAGGATGAAACTTAGATTTGAATCTGAGCAACTTGTGAAGAAGGTGGTGAGCTCTTTCATAAAAGGGAAGTATGAAAGAGGGTATGGGATATGTGGAAGTATTAGAATTCATTTTTGGACTGGATACTGAGTAATGAGTAGCAGATAAGCTGCTAATATCTCAAAACATAGTTGTCTGATCATGAGGAGCTTAATAAAAAAATTTTCATGAGATCTTGATATGGAGAATAATATTCATGAGAGACAAATTAGTACAGAAGGTGTTAGATTGATTCTTATTCTATATGACTTTTAGCCATCTAGTACATGCTATAATATATATATATATATATATATATATATATGCATAAATCTTCTCTAATAATACCATCTTCCTCTGAATTAAGAGTTCCATTAATGGGGAATGCTTTACCTTATGAAGCAGTCCATTCCAAATGTTAAGGTGCTTACATGGAAACAAAATCTGCCTTTCTGCATCTTTCTAAGCATTTATCTTACTTCTACTTCAAGTCTTCCCAACTTTAAGCTAAACATAATTTAGACTTAAATTATCTAGAAAAGTACCAAGAAAGATTCTCAGTCACTCCAGTGGAGTCTCGTGTCAACACAGGCCCGGTCACTAATGGATAAGCTTTAGTTGCAGTTCTCCAACCATACACACACACACACACACACACACACACACACACACACACACACACTCACACATGAATCTTATCAGAGTGCTTTGAAGCAGTAGTGCCTAATGATTTCCTCATTATTATAATTGCAATAAGTTTAACTACTAAAGAAAGGACACCTATGAACTATATGAAGAGTAGCAGTCCAACTTTGGAGCTAGAGCAGAAATAGAAACAATTTAAAAGCATCTTTTCAAGCTTATTTTTATTTTATGTCTTCTATTTCTTAGACATCCCTCATTTTTATTAGATACCTGTTGTCTTACCCTGGCTCAGAAACTATAATATGCTACCATCATTGACTTAGCAAAAACCAATTAATGATTCATATTTTCTAACTGCTTTTGAACAACTCTTAACCCATCAAAAATCCTCATTTGGTCCATCTATAAAACTGGCATAATAATCCCCTTCCTGCCCACCTCAGAGGGTGACTGTGATGATAAAATATAGTCTCAATTATGGTAGTGGGGTGAGAAGAAGTACTTTTAAGTATCTATATGTGTCTAGAACTGTATTTAAGTCCTTTACAAACACTCTCATTTCATCCTCATATCAATTCTGGGAGATGACTAGGTGATATTAGAGTTCCCATGTTACAGTTGAGAAAACTAAGGTACACAAAGGTTACAAAACTTGCCTGGGATCAAATGGCTAGCAAGCATTTGAGACTAGATTTGAATTTAGGTCTTTCTACAAAGAATTACATTTATTCAAATTATATGAAATCAGAGGTTAAATGATTTACCCAGGATCAAACAGCTAGGAAGTTTCTGAGGCTATATTTTAATTCATAAGGTCCTGACTCCATGACCAACACTCTATTCACTGTACCACTGAGTTCTCTTAGAAGTCTCACCTTGGAAGATTCCTGCCACCTAATACTTAATTGTATAACACTAGAGAAATCACTAAACTTTCCTGAGCCTCAGTTCCATTATCTTTAAAATGGCTATGACACCTGTAGTACTAGAGTTGCCTTAAATTTCACAAAAGATTTTTTATTGTAAAGTGATTTGAAACCTTTAAAAGTTATACAGATGTCAACAATTATTAATAAGGGATAATTATCTGAGTGATGCAAATAACTTTGCACATGAAACTTCCTTTGAAATTTAAGACAATAATTACTATAGATTATACCCATATTTACCTATCCTAAAGATGAGGAATCTAAGGCTCCACAGAAAGATTTAGTAATGTATTTAGTGTTATGCAGTTAAATATATCAAACATACTTTTGCCAGACAACATAAAGGATTTCTCCTTTGGGGAGAAAACTCAGCTCAACCAAGAGAAAAAGTTCCAGCTTTCATCCAAGGGAAAATTTTCTAAATTCTCAAGTATAGCAAGCTTGGGATACAGACATGATGGATAATGCTAGCTCCTTTATTATCAGCTTTTCCCAACAGTCTCATTCTCCCTCAACTACAACTGAAGTGAGATTGGCATTATTTATCTTCTTTCTCAAAATTGGTAGCCAGTAATACCTGTGAAGACTGAAAAGACTCAAGAACATGCAGAGAATCCCAAAGAGTTCTCCTCTCTCCTAGTCTCACCCATTTTACCCCACATTTCAAACAGGTGTGGTGCACTGATCTCCAGAAATGAAGAGAGAATCCAATAACAATGGACTTTGTGATTTAGGTTATACTTGTCAATATACTATATCAGAGGGCTTTGGAGAAAGCAATTATATACTTTAAAGTCCTAATGTGAATTATAATCTTGAAGGAAGAATGAGATATGATACTAGGTCACTATTTAGGACTAGATATCAATATACCAGAGGACAGTAGAGGGATACCAAAAGAAGAGGGGGAAAGATGACAGAACAAAGACAAACTTCATTGACTTCAAGATTATGTATAAGACTGGCCTTGTATAATTATTCTTATTAATAAGAGCTGATATTTATATGTTTTAAGTTTGCAAATCAATATATATATATATATATAATGACCTCATTTGAACTTCAAGACAATAATTTAATTCTACAGATATCATTATGCTTATCTTAAGATAAGGAAACTGAGGCTCAGAAAGGTTGGTGGCTTTTTTAGTGTCACAAAACTAAGAATCAGGAAACAAGAGTCTTCTAAAACTAATTTTCTAAGGCAGTTAATTGGTATAGTAGATAGAATATGGAATCAGTAAGTTCTAAGAGGGTTGTAGGGTTTATTCAAGGAAGACCAGTACCTCCAGTGTGAGGGCTGCCCAGTCTTTTTCAGGGCTGCTTTCCACTGTGGATGTTCTCATGAGGCACTTAGCTCTCACTTGTGGCTCCAAAAGTTGTAGCATTCACAGTGGTCATACTCAGATAAACCATTTCAACAAAAGGGCTTAAAGACATTGAGGGTAACAGAGGGATCTCAAACCCACAGATGAGTTGGGGTGGTGTCTATCCAAACATCTGAAGTCTTCCACTGGTAGAATGAACAGATGAGAACAATTTATTACAAAGGTCATGAAGGCAACTGAAATAGATGCTGTGGGGTGGTTAGAGCTTAGTTAGACATTGAAAATACCAAGGTCATCCCCTGCATCTAGAGCCACTGGAAAATGATGACTTTGGAAGTGAAAGGAAAGTCAGTGACTTTGTACAACTCTGCTTCACATAAATCCAATTTATGCAGTGAGTTTTCTCTCAAAAGACATCACTCAAATCATTTTACCATTCCTATCTCAAAGTCCTGTGGAAGCAGCAGGTGCAGATACACTGGGACCTATAGTCACAACCCTGCACACAACCATCCCAGGTCATAGGACTATCTCCTCATTGGAAGCAGCAGTGAGATTCCTTAGTCCCCTGGGTGTCTGAGCACACCTTTTAAGGATTTCACTGCTCACCTCTGGGAAAAAGGAAAGGTCTAGAAAAAGTTCCCTAAAATTTTTCTGCTTAGCCAACCCTGATCTGAGTATACCAACAGTACAAACCTTCTTCGAAGAAGATTGCACTCACCATTGGTGCATGGAATGTGTGCACATTCTTAGACAACACAAGATCCAATAGACTTGAAAGACAAACAGTTCTTGTTGCATAAGAACTGAGCAGGTATCACAACCAAATAGTCCTGACTGAAACAAGGGTGGCAAGTGAAGGCCAACTAACTGAAGTCAGAACTTCATTTTTTTCTGGAGTGGCCATGGTGAAGGGGAGCAACATGAAACTGGGATAGATTTTGCGATCAAAATTAATCTAGTCAACAAGCTTGAATGTTGACCAAAAGGAGCTTATGACAGGCTCATGACAATGATTACCATTCAAAGGAAAATGTCATGCCTATTTCCAGTAGGATGAATCCTAATAAAGTCAAAGAAAAAAGTTATGAAGACCTGGAGACCATTATCATCAATGTACCAAAAGTGGACAAATTTATATAATTCTGTGTGTCTTTAGTGCTAGAGCAGGCTCAGACTACCAGACACGGCAGAGAGTCTTTGGCAAGAATGCAGTTGGAAACAACAAAAATGGTCACCTACTGCTAAAGTCTTATGCAACTCATGACCTTCTCATCACAAACACCATCTTCCCTTTACTCAATTGCAATTCAAATTCCTAAATGCAGCCTCATAGCAAACACTGTCATCTAATAGACTATGTGATTATAAGGATAAGAGACTGATAAGATGTGAGAACATGAAGGTAATGTGTAGTGTACAGTGCAGGACTGATCACAGGCTCATCCTTTCCAAGCTAAATATTCACATTTAACTGAAGCAGCTGCCGCAAGGCAAAATTAATACAAGAAAAATTAATGTTAAGAGATTAGAGTGTTTCTAGGGCAGGAACAGTTTGTTGCTAACATAGAAAGTTGAGCCAACACAGCTGACAACAATGGAGTAGAAAAAGAGTGGATAGTTTTCAGAGACCTGATTTGTAGCACTCTATTTGCTCATCTGGATCAGAACATCAGAAACATCAAAACTAGTTTGATGAAAATGATGGGAAATACAATAGCTGCTAAATGAAAAATGAGAACTCCACAGAGTTTACCAGCAGGATAATTCATCCATTTCTAAGAAGGCATTCTATTAAAATTCCATCAAAAGTAAATCACACACAAAAAAAAAAAAAACATGGGAGTTCAAAAATGAGGTTTAAAACCAAAAAAAAAAAAAAAAAAAGTGAGGCGGCTAGGTGGCTAGTGGATAAAGCACCGGCCTTGGAGTCAGGAGTACCTGGATTCAAATCTGGTCTCAGACCCTTAATAATTACCTAGCTGTGTGGCCTTGGGCAAGCCACTTAACCCCATTTGCCTTGCAAAACCCTAAAAAAAAAGTAAATCACAAGTGAAGCTTAGGGAGATTCAAGAGTTTTGATTCAGTAAGAGGGTAGATGATATTCAGTTTTATGCAATAGTAACAACCCAAAGTGCTTTCATGATAGCCTAAATTCTATTTATGTGTCAAAGACCTGTGATGCATTTCAACTATTCAGTGCAGATGGAACTACGTTAACAATAGGGACATGATCCTAAAGAGATGGACAGAACACTCCCTTAGTGTTCTTGACAGAACAATCATCAATCCACCTAAAAGAGATTTTTGAATGCCATTAGGCTCCTTTCATGTGGCAAAGCACCTAGTGCAGACCCTATTTCAGCTAATATCTACAAGGTGTGTGTGGGGGGGAGGGGGTCCATTGCTCATCCAAAATTTAACTGAAATTTTCCAGGTTATATGGCATGAAGAGAATATCTCCCAAGAATTCAAGGAAGGTAAAGGGAATAGAATGTCCTATGACAATCACAAGGGTATTTCTCTTTTAGTCATTGTTGGTAAGATTCTTTCCAGAGTCCTCACTAGTCTAATCCTTCATCTAGAAGATGGTCATCTCCATGGGAGTCAGTGTGGTTTCAGAAAGGGTTGAGAAAGTTTGCTGTCCGAAAACACAGGAAAAATGCCAAGAGCAGAATATAGGTCTGTATATAACATTTGTAGATCTGATCAAAGTCTGATACCATCAAGTATATGTGTTTAAGTCAAAATTTGGTTGCCTGGAGAAGTTTGTCAGTATTGTACATCAATTTCATGATGGTAAACTTGCCTGGGTTCTGGATAGTGCAAGATACTCTCGAGATTTCCTAGTCACCAATGGAGTAAAACCAGAATGTGTCCTCGCTCCCATACTTTTTAGCATGATGTTTTCAGCCATGTTATCAAATATTTTCACTTAGGACAAGCACAACATCAAAGTCAGCTATAACACTGATGGTAAATTCTTCAACTTGAAAAGGCTACATGCCAAGACTTAAATTGCGTGAAAGTTGGTACATGATCTGTTTGCAAGTGATTGTGCACTCTGTGCAGCCCCTTAAGCTGAGATATAACAAAGTATGAATTGATTCCCTGCTGCTTGTGATAATTTTGATTTACCAATAAACATCAAGAAAACATAGGTGCTCCATCAGCCAGCACCACGCCATCCAAGTATGGAACCATTGATTACAGCAAATGGAGAAGTTTTGAGTACTGTGGACAAGTTCACTTACCTTGGCAGTGTCCTTTCCAGGGAGATACACATTAACAATGAGGTCAATAAATTCATTGCCAGGGCTAGCTCAGTATTTGGGAGGCTCCAAAGGAAAATGTGGGAGAGAAGAGGTAGTCAAAGACTGACTGCCAGACTGAAGGTCTACAGTGCCACTGAGCTGACCTCATTGCTATATGCCTGTGAAACCTGAGCAGTCTACCAGTACCATGTCAGAAAACTGAATTACTTCCATTTAAATTGTCTTAGAGGGATTACCAGGTGGTGCAGTGGATAGAGCACTGGCCCTGGAGTCAGGAGTACCTGAGTTCAAATCCAGCCTCAGACACTTAATTATCATCTAGCTGTGTGGGCTTGGGCAAGCCACTTAATCCCATTGCCTTGCAAAAATCTAAAAAATTTGTCTTAGGAAGATTCTGAAGATCACCTGGCAGGAGAAAATACCAGGTGCTGAGGTGCTTTCTTGAGCTAAACTACCTAGCATTCCAACATTACTCCAAAGAGTGAAACTATGATGGACTGGGCACATTGTTAGAATGCCAGTCATGTGCTTACCAAAAAGACTATTGTATGAAAAATTCACACAGGACAAGCACTCAGAAGTGGGGAGTCAGAAGAAGTGATTTTGAGACACCCTAAAGATCTCTCCTAAAAACTTTGGAATTATGACCAAAGAAGAAATAGAGTACACTATAAAATGCTAAATGGATGACTTTGACTATATTAAATGAAGTTTTTTTGCCCTAATAAAACCAATGCTGCCAAAATTAGAAGGAAAACAGAAAGTTGGAAAACAATTTTCAGAACTAGGGGTTCTGATAAAGGTCTCATTTCTAAAATATATGGAGAGTTTCATCAAATTTATAGGTTACAATTCATTTCCCACTTGATAAATGGTCAAAGGATATGAACAGAAAGTTTTCAATTGAAGACATTAAAACCATATATAATCATATGAAAAAATTCTTCAAATCATTACTAAATAGAGAAATGCAAATAAAAACAACTATTAAGTTCTGCCTCACCCCTATCAGATTGTCTAAGATGACAAAAAGTGAAAACAATAAATATTGGAGAGGTTATGGGAGGACTAGAACATTAATGTATTTTTGGTGGAGTTGTGAATTGATCCAACCATTCTGGAGAGCAATATGAAACTATGCCCAAAGAGCAATAAAACTGCTCATTTCCTTTGACCCAGAAATTCCAATTCTAGGCCTCTATCTAGAAGAAATCATAAAAATTGGGAAAAGTCCTACATATTCCAAAATATTCATAGAAGCTCTTTTTATAGTGGCAAAAAAATTGAAAGCTGAGGGGATGCCCATCAATTTGGAAATGGTTGAGCAAATTATGGTACATAAATTTTATGGAGCACTATTGTTATATAAGAAACCATAAATGGTTAGTTTCTAGAGAAGCATGGAATGAATTACAAGAAATGATACTGAGCAAAGGGAGCAGAACAAAGAGAACATTATACACATTAAAAACGACATTGTGAGTTGATCAACCCTGATTAATGTAGTTCCTTAGGAAACTTGCTATAGACAATATTATCCCCATCCAGAGGAAGAAAAACAAAACAAAACAAAACACAACCTCACAAAATCTGAATGAACACTACATTCACTTTTTTTAATCCTCTTATTTTTTTTCCTATGTATAGGTTTTCTTTCTTTTCCCTTATTCCTAATTCCTCATAAAGAAAATGACTAATTTAAAAACATGTTCAACACAAATGTACATGTACAATATTCACCAAACTGTTTGCCACTGAGGGGAGAGTTGGGAATGGAAGGGAGAAGGAAACTGTGTAACTTAAAAGTATTTACATGCAAATGGTTGAATGTTGAAAAAACTTTCATAACATGTAATTAGAGGAGGGAAGGAGCCAAGATGGCGACAAGAAGGGATCCAGTCTTAGGAGCTCTCTCATAAAAACTCATAAACTAAGGACTCTAACTAAACTTTCGAGAGACAGAACCCACAAAGGGACCCAGTGAGGCAGTTCTCCTACTCAAGGTAACCTTGAAAAGAGCAGAAAGTCTCTGCTCCCCGGGGTCGGAGGGGTGGCCTGCCAGAGAGGTGGCCAGCCAGAGCCAAAGAACTTCAGCCTCCCGGAGGCAGCCCCAGGGTGCTGGGAGCTGCGGCTCACAGCAGCGGGGGAGTCTCCTGAGCTGCACCCCGGGGAGCACCAGCACAAAGTGGGGGAACAGCAGGGGACCTCTGCCAGAGCAAGCACTTGGAGCCCAGCCCTCAGGGCACACAGAGAGAAACTTGGTCTTTCTGAAGCCCAGAGCCGGAAACAGAAGCAGTAAGAGCCTGTAAGCAGGAGCCCCCAGGGCATGAGCCCATTGAGCTGAGGGAGGGGAGTGAAGAGAGAGAGAATGCCAAGCTCTGTCCTCTGCCTCTGGAACAGGACTCTGGGGCTCTGACCAAATTCTAATCCTGATCCCAGTCTAGGCCCCCCCCCCCATAGAACAACAGGCCCCCCCCCCACCTCGGCCCCGTGGCAGAGGGGCGCTTATGGTCATTCACAGACCAGGAGGGAGGACAGAACCTCACATACTGAGACCCTTATGGGAGTGTCGCAAAAGCTCAGGAAGCACCCCCAAAAACAGGCTTAGGCTGGGAAAATGAACAAGCAAAGAAATAAGAGGAAGACCATTGAGAAATATTTTGCAAATGAGCCCAGGAAGGATCAAAATACTCAGTCTGAAGATGAGGAAGCACAAGCTCCTGCATCTAAAGACTCCAAGAAAAACAGAAATTGGGCTCAGGCTATGATAGAGCTCAAAAAAGACTTTGAAAATCAAATGAGGGACTTGGAAGAAAAACTGGGGGAAAAAAGGAGAGAGATGCAGGAAAAACATGAAAATGAAGTCAGCAGCTTAGTCAAGGAAATCCAAAAAAATGCTGAAGAAAATAGCATGTTAAAAAACAGCTTAGGTCAAATGGATAAAACAGTTCAAAAAGTTATTGAGGAGAAGAATGCTTTAAAAAGCAAAATTGACCAGATGGAAAAAGAGATAAGAAAACTCTCTGAGGAGAATAAATCCTTCAGACAAAGAATAGAATTCAGGGAGATTGATGAATTTACCAGAAATCAGGAATCAATACTTCAAAACCAAAAAAATGAAAAATTAGAAGAAAATGTGAAATATCTCATTGAAAAAACAACTGATATGGAAAACAGACTTAGGAAAGATAATTTGAAAATTATTGGAATACCTGAAAGTCATGATCAGGAAAAGAGCCTTGACATCAATTTTCAAAGAATTACTATAGGAAAATTGCCCTGATATTCTAGAAGCAGAGGGCAAAATAGAAATGGAGAGAATCTACCTATCCCCCCGAGAAAAAGATCCCAAAAAACCAACCCCCAGGAATATTATAGCCAAGTTCCAGAACTCCCAAGTCAAAGAGAAAATATTACAAGCAGCCAGAAGGACACAGTTCAAATATCATGGAGCTGCAGTCAGGATCACACAGGACTTAGCAGCAGCTACATTGGAAGCTTGTAGGGCTTGGAACACAATATACCAGAAGGCAAAAGAGCTTAGAATGCAGCCAAGAATGAACTGCCCAGCAAGGCTGAATGTCCTCTTCCAGGGAAAAAGATGGACTTTTAATGAACCAGGGGAATTTCAAAGGTTCCTTTCGGAATGGCCAGAGCTGAACAGGTTTGAACTTCAGATACAGGACTCAGGTGAAGCATGGAGATTGGAGGAGAGGGGGGAAATATGAGGGACTTAATGAGGATGAACTGCATGTATAGAAAAATGATACTGATAATATTCATATGAACCATCTCAGTTAATAGAGCAGGTAGAGGGACCTTTTATAGTTGAAGCATAGGAGAAAGCTGAATTTGAAGATAAAATATGGTGTAAAAATGGAGTCAATAGGAAAAAAGGGAAATGGAAAGGGAGAAAGAAAAAGGAGAGGGGGAATAGTTCAAGATATTTCACATAATAAGATTTTTTTTATTACAATAAGCTATTGCAATGATATGTAAGGGGGGAGGCAAGGGGGAATGAGGGAACCTTTGCTCTCATCAGAGATGGCTAGGAGAGGAAACAGCAAATATACTCAATGGAGTATAGACATCTGGAGTAAGAAGGAGGGGGGAGCAGGGGGAAGGGGTGGGGATGTGAATAAAGGAGGAGAGGATGGACCATGGGGGGACAGTGTTCAGATATAACACATTTTCTTTTTTACTTCTTGCAAGCAGCTGGGATTGGATGGCCTGCCCAGGACCATAGGGCCAGGTGGATTCTGGGCCTAAGGGGTGGTATGGGGGCTCAGGGCTTCTTGGCCCCAGGACCAGGGATCTGTCTGCTGTGCCACTCAGTGACCCTACAGCAGAGTCAGAGTGAAAGGAAAGAGAAAATATAGTACACGGTAGTGGAGAAATAAGAAAGGAGGGAGTTGCGATCAGCAATGGCAACGTTGGAAAAACATGGAAATAACTTTTGTGATGGACTTATCATGAAGAATATGATCCACTCACGACAGAGTTGATGGTGTTGGAACAAAGACTGAAGCACATTTTTTTTATTATTATTTGGGGGAGGGGGCAGTGCAAGTGGGGCTGGGTGGCCTGCCTGGAGCCACATAGCCGAATGATCTTTGGGTGTCTGAGGCCGGATTCAGACCCAGGTGCTCCTGGCTCAAGGGCCAATGCTCTGTCTGCCACCCAGCCACCCCTACTATTATTACTATTTTATTTTATTTGGGGTCTTTTTTTTTCTTTCTTTCTTCTTTTTGGTTTTTGCAGGGCAGTGGGGATCAGGTGGCTTGCATGTCACATGACTGGGTGATTATTGGGTTTACGAGGCTGAATATGGACTTGGGTGCTTGTGGCTCCAGGGCTGGTGCTTCGTCCATTGCGCCACCTGGACATACCTACAATTATTACTATTATTTTTTTAAATTTTAATTTTTTTCTCTCCCCTTTACTTTTTCACCCAAGCAAATCTATCTATATTCATGGGGGGAGGGGTATTTTGTTTACTTGTAAACAAGTATATTTTATTAATGTAAAAAAAACATTTGTATGAAATGAGAATAAAAAAATTAGAAAATAAAATCACACTAAAAAAAAAAATAAACAGTCCCTGTCCTCGAGAAAAAAAAAAACAACAACATGTAATTAGAAAGAGCAAATAAAATGTCAATTAAAGAAAGAACTTTGGAATTTATTGTGCAGCATGGGAGACATTGGTATAGAGAGGGTACTGTACTCTAGAGCAAGGAAGAATGGAAGCAGCCTAAAGGAAACATGAGATGACATAAGTTTAGAGTACCCACTCCAGGTTTTTCCACGGACAATTTGTGAGTAATGAGAGCTCATATTGATCTGATCAGTCACACTTGGACAAACTGTAACTCATCTCTTTTGGTTTTCTTTGATAATGAAGGACAAGAATCAAGTTCAAGTTCAAGTTCAACTACAGACTCAAATACTACCTAACATTGTGTGACCCTGGGCTAATCTCTTAACTTCTGTATGTGTCAGTAAAATAAGTATAATAATAGCCTCTACTTCCTAGGTTTGTTGTGAGGATACAATTGATGATCACATGTGAGATAATCACTATAAAATGCTTGGTATAGCAGAAACCCTAGGCACCCAGCAAATTCTTGCTTCCTTCCTCTTTCCTCTTCCTTCTTAAGTGCAAGTAGTCTTTCAAGTAGTCTTTCTTCTGCAACATAACATCTCCTAAACATTTCTCCTTGTATAATATCTAAGACCTTCTAAAGTGCAAAAACAGACATTTTATTTTTTTTCCTTCACATAAGGGCAGGTAGGATAGGTAAAATTATACTAATTTCATTATTAACATAACTTTGACCAAGAGAGTTTAGTAGCAGACAAAGCATTGCTTGGAAGTCAGAAAACTTGTGCTCTTATCCCAGCTCTTTCATGAAACAGAACATGGTGCTGAGGATAAATAACTGAACATATGGCATATAGAATTAGAAGGGACTATAGAGATCATCCAGTACCTTTACAGATCATGGAGTCTTGTTATCCAGATCATATTGCTAGCAAGTATTTGAGCCAACCCCAAAACAGATCACATTAAATTCAGTGATGATGATGATTGGGTAGAAATCATGTTTTAAAAAGTCTATTGGTAAGGACACGATGAATGATAACTCAGTCACCTTTACTGTAGAAACAATACAGGAAGAACTCAGTGTCAACACCAGCCATTCAGGCTACAAATGATATGCAGTTGTAAAGCTTGGGAATATAACCTCTCCCCCATCTCCTAAATCTCCTATACAAAGAACCACTGGTCCCTGATTAATGCATGAGCATTTCACCTCAACCACTCTGTTTTCAAAAACCTTACTCCCTGTAATTCAGAGATTTCAATTACACCCTTTCAAAGAGAATAGATAGTAAGGAATGCCAGATTGAAGGAAGTGACTATAATTTTGAAACAACTTCCTGTTATGTTCCTGATTTTCAGTTTTTTGATTTCTTGATTTTAAGAGTTGAAACAAAAAAATTCCACGACTTCTCTCTCTAGTCTTTTGTATTTATTAATATAAAGGGCTGCTCCCCATTTCTTCTTATGAGCCTCTCTATAGAAGGAATATTGGAGATTATCTAATCCAATACCCTCACTGAATAGAAGAGGAAACTCAGACCTCGAGGAGGAAACTACATCTTGCCCAAAGTCACACACAAAGTTGGTGGCAAAGTTAGGTTAAGAAGTCACCTTCTCAAGACTTCCAGATTATCTTTCATGCATTCATTTGGTGAAGAGACAGAGTAGAGCAGAAGACAAAGTGCATTGGAGGGAGGAAGACTTGAGTTCAAATCTTGCCTCAGATACTTACAAGGCATGGTATAGTATAGTATGGTATAGTATAGTATGGTATAGTATGGTATGGTATGGTATGGTATGGTATGGTATGGTATGGTATGGTATGGTATGGTATGGTATAGTATGGTATAGTATAGTATAGTATAGTATAGTATAGTATAGTATAGTATAGTATAGTATAGCATAGCATAGCATAGCATAGTATAGTATAGTATAGTATAGATTAGAAAGCTTTGAACTTGAAGTCAGCAAGGGTCTGGATTTGAACACCATCACTATGAGTTGAGTACCCCAAGGGAAAACAGTTATAAAATGCTGACAGTATTTCAGAGACTTGAGCAAATGAGATAATGAATGACAAATGCTTTATAATTCTATATTGGCTTCATATGAGCTCCTTGCTAAAAAGGATTGCTTCATTCTTTGTACGCTTCTCCCTGGTGCCAGATCATGGCAAGCACTCAATACTTGATGACTGATTGATCAGTTGTTATCATTTACTGATTGTTATCATTTATAGTTATTATCATTTACTGGTACTTTTCTTATGAAGTATGAAGACTATGGTTCCAAGGATTGCTTAATAGTTTAGAACTAAGTGAATTACAAGGGATCATTTAATCCAACCTTCATTTTTAATTGTAAAGGAATTGAAGATGACCAGAAAGTCTCAGATCAAGTTGACAGAAAGGTAGATACTAATTCCTAAATCTGCTAATTATGTACCATGTTCTTTCCTTTACATCATCTTTTTATTCAGTTTGAAAAATAAGAAGAGGTGCAGAAATCTCCTACTTTGTCATTTTCAGAAAGTTACTTGGATAATAGCATGGAGTAATTGAAGTTAGTATGGCTCCACTTTGGAGACAGGAGGCAATGGTGCTGCTTATATAAGACATAGCACCATAGAATTTGGAATTGCCAAAAAAGTAAAGATTGTTTAATCCAATAAAAGCAATGACAAAAGCCACCACAACAACCATGCCATTTATAAGTTTCCCAAACCTCATTAAAAACATATCTCATTTGATTTCCAAATGAATCTTGGAGATGGGTGCTTCAGATTGAGAAACTGAGGCCCAAAGAGGGAAAGTGATTTGCCCAGTTACATAGTTTACAAAAACTACTTGCTTAGGTCCTCTAATTCTGTTTTTTTTTAAGAAAGAAAGATTTTATTTACTTTGAGTTTTACAATTTTTCCCCTATTCATGCTTCCTTCCCCCCAACCCCCATAGAAGGTAGTCTATTAGTATTTACATTGTTTCCATGGTATACATTGATCTAAGTTGAATGTGATGAGAGAGAAATCATATCCTTAAGGAAGAAAAATAAAGTATAACAGACAGACATTACATTACATAATAAGAAAACATGTTTGTTTTTTTTCTAAATTAAAAGTAATAGTCTTTGGTCTTTGTTCAAAATCAACATTTCTTTCTCTGAATACAAATGGTATTCTTCATTGCCAATAGCCCAAAATTGTCCCTAGCTGTTGCACTGATGGAATGAGCAAGTCCATTAAAGTGGATCATCATCCCCAAGTTGCTTTTAGGTTATACAATGTTTTTCTGGTTCTAGTCATCTCACTCAGCATCAGTTCATGGAAACCTTTCCATGCTTCCCTGGATTTCCATCCCTCCTGGCTTCTAATAGAACAATGGTATTCCATCACACATATACCACATATACCACAGTTTGACAAGCCATTCCCCAATTGAAGGACCTTTACTCTTAATTGGTTGAATTCTTTGCCACCACAAAGAAGGTAACTATGAATATTTTTGTAAAAGTGATGTTTTTACCCTTTTTCATAATGTCTTCAGGTAGAGACTCAATAGTGTTATTGTTGGATAAAAGGCTATGTACATTTTTATCGCCCTTTGGGCATAATTCCAAATTGCTCTCAAGAAAGTTGGATGAGTTCACAGCTCCATCAACAATGTATTCTAACATTGTTCATTTTCCTTTCTGTTCATATTGACCTGTCTGAGAGAAGTGAAGTAGTAACTCAGAGATGCTTTAATTGGCATTTCTCTAATAATTAGTGATTTAGAGCAATTTTTCATATGACTATGGAATGCTTTGATTACCTCATCTATAAATTGCCATTGCATATCCTTTGAGCATTAGTCAATTGGGGAATGGCTTGTTGAAAATTTGACTCAATTTTCTGTATATTTTAGAAATAAGTCCTTTGTAAGAAATACTAGTTATAAAAACTGTTTTTCAATTTACTGCATTTCTTTGCATCTTGGTTACAGTGGTTTTGACTATGCAACTGCTTTTTAATTTAATATAATCAAAATTATCTAGTTTGTTTTTAATGATGTTCTCTATCTCTTCCTTGGTCACAAACTGCTTCTCTTTCCATAGATCTGACAGGAAAACTACTCCTTGATTGTCTAGTTTGCTAATAATATTGCTTTTTATGTCTAAATCGTGTATCCATTTGGATCTTATCTTGGTATATATGGTGTGAGATGTTGGTCTAATCCAAGGTTCTTCCATACTAATTTCCAATTTTCCCAACAGTTTTTGTCAAAGAGAGAGTTTTTATGCCAATAGCTGGACTCTTTGGGTTTATCTAAAAGCAGATTACTATAATCATTTCTTGTTAGTGCACCTAGTCTATTCCACTGATCCACGACTCTTTTTCTGAGCCAATACCAAACAGTTTTGATGACTAATGCTTTATAATATAATTTTAAATCTGGTAAGGCTAAACCATCTTCTTTTATATTTCTTTTCATTGAATCCCTGGAAATTATTGAGTTTTTATTTCTCCATATGAATTTACTTATAATTTTTTCTAACTCATTAAAGTAATGTTTTGGAATTTTGATTGGTAGGGCACTAAACAAGTAGTTTAGTTTTGGTAGAATTGTCATTTTTATTATATTAGCTCGACCTATTCATGAACAGTTGGTGTTTGCCCAGTTATTTAAATCTGATTTTATTTGTGTGAGAAGTGTTTTGTAATTGTTTTCAAAAAGTTTCTGAGTCTGCCTTGGCAGATAGACTCCCAGGTATTTTGTATTCTGTGGTTACTTTGAATGGGATTTCTCTTTCTAGCACTTTCTGCTGTATCTTAATATACATATATAGAAATGTTGAGGATTTATGTGGGTTTGTTTTATATCCTGCAACTTTGCTAAAGTTGATAATTATTTCTAGTAGTTTTTTTAGATGATTTTTTGGGATTCTCTAGGTATACCATCATGTCATCTGCAAAGAGTGAGAGTTTTATCTCTTCCTTCCCAATTCTAATTTCCTTCAATTTCTTTTTCTTCTCTTATTGCTGAAGCTAACATTTCTAATACAACATTGAATAGTAGTGGTGATAATAGACATCCTTTTTTCACCCCTGATTTTCTTGGGAATACCTCTAGCCTATTCCCCTTGCTTATAATGCTTGTTGATGGTTTCAGATAAATGCTGCTTATTATTCTAAGGAACACACCATTTATTCCTATATTCTCTAGTGTTTTTAGTAGGAATGGGTGCTGTATTTTGTCAAAAGCTTTTTCAGCATCTATTGATACAATCATATGATTCACATTGAAAGTCATAAGTACTAATTCTTTATTGCACTCCATGTTATCCTCCCTCTGTTTTTATTTTTCCCCTTTTTTCCCTTTATCCATATTCCCCAGTAATTTTTTCTGAATACCGCTACCTTCAGTGCTTTTGTCCTACTATATCAACCCCCCCTCCCCTTTCTTTCCCCTTTCCCTCTTCTTCCTTCCCTTCCTTCTGTTAGTTCCTCTTTTTCTACCCTCCATGCACCCTACCATCTTACCCTTTTAATATTTGAAATGTAAGATAAGTTTCTTAACTTAACTGAGTGTTTGTATAAGTTAACTTTAAGCCAATTCTGTTGAGTAGAAGATTCAGGCGGTTCTAAACTCCTCCTTTCTTCTCCTCTATTGCAATAAGTCTTTTGTACCTCTTAATGTAATATGATTTACCCCTATTCAATGTCCTCCATCCTCTCCTCTCATTACTATCCCCCTTTTTAAGGAGCTATTGTTTTTAAATCATTCTATCTGAGTCACAGAAAAGTCATGAGTGTCCATCACTTCTGGGTAAGTATATTCTCTCTAATAGTTACAATTCTCGAGAGTTATTAGAGTCTTTCTCTCAGGTAGGGATATAGCTAGTTTCATCTAATTGGATAGCAGTCTCATGGATAGGTCCTGAGTGTCCATCACTTCTGGTCTATCATATTCTCTCTAATAGAGTTACAATTCTCAAAAGTTATAATAATCTTTCTCCCAAGTGGGGATATAACCAGCTTCATCTTATTGAATAGAAGTTTTTTTTATTTCCCCATTTTTTTACCTTTTGATGTGTCCCTTGAGCCTCCTATTTGATGTTTAAATTTTCTATTTAGCTCTGATCTTTACATCGGGACATGTTGGGAGTTTTGCATTTCATTAAATGTCCATCTCTTCCCCTGGAAGTGATGGCTCAGCTTTGACAGATAGTGGATTGGTGGCTGTATTCCAAGGTCCCTTGCTCTTCAAAATATGTCATTCTAGGTCTTTCAATACCTTGATGGTGATACCACCAGGTCCTGCACAATCCTTACTGGGGCTTCTTGATATTTAAATTATTTCTTCCTGGATGCTTGCAGGATTATCTCTTTTATCTGAAAGTTCTGGAATTTGATCACAACATTAGTGTTTTCATTTTAGGAACTCTTTCTGGAGGGGAACAATGTATTCTTTTAATAAATATTTTGCCCTCTGGTCCCATATCAGGTGAGTTTTCTATCACTAAATCCTTTATTAAGTCCAGGCTTTTTGTCTCTTACGTGTTTTCAGGGAGTCCTATAATTCTCAGGTTGTTCCTTCTATTGGCTCTTGAGGTCACTGGTTTTGCTGATGAGGTATTTTACATTTTCTTCTATTTTTTCAATCTTTTTGTTTTGTTTAACAGAATCTTGTCTCATGAAGTCATTTCTTTCCACAGATTCCATTCTTTTTTTAGAGAAGAATTTTTTCATTTACCTTTTGCAATTCCTTTTTAAAATGGTCAGTTCTATTTTTGAAGGAGTTTTCCATTTGTCCGAGTGTAGTTTTGAGAGAATTGCTTTCTTTTTGCATTTGCCCATTTGAGGATCTGAGAGAAGTATTCTCAATTTTATTTGTCCAATTATATTACCCGAGGTTATGTTTTCTAGTTGCAAGACATTAATTTTCTTTTGCAATGTGTAAATTTTCTCTTGAGTTTCTTTTCCCAACTTTTCCAATTGATTTTTAAACTCCTTCATTATTTCATCAAGGAAGTCTTTCTGAACTGGAGAACAATTTATATTCTCAGAAGTGCTAGATGTCTCTGGGTTAGAATCTGTTTTTCCTAAGTATTTCTCCATGGGTCATCTACCACTGGCCATTCTTCATTTTCCTAGCATCTTGTGTTGGAGGTGGGGCTGGCTCTCAGAGGTTTTCTTTTGAAAACCCTAGAGATTTTGTTCACTTGGCTTAATAATTCCAAGGGCCAGCCAGTAGGGGTTCTGGTTGCTTTCTCTGGAGTGACTGAAGCCCTCTTCCAATTCAGGAGGAAGTGAGATAGGGTGAGGAGGGAGTAAAAAGGGGCAGCAGGGTTGGATTGACCTTGAACAATGGGTTGGAAACTAATCTGGGTTTCAGCTGAGAAAACTATAGTCCACAATCAGCCTGAGGGCATGGGGGACCAGCTACAGTTTGTTCCTGGAAGAAAGCTCCACTAAAGTATGGATCTCAGGTCCACACTGAACTGGACAATTTCCAGGAATTCAGACCTCTCCTCCCCTGGCCAAAGTCTCTGAGACTGAAGTTGGTTCTCAGACCTATCTCTCACCAAAATCTCTGCAGCTAACACTGGTCCTCTGCCTTCTCCCTGCTACTGTCCCTGCACTCACCCTCTAGTCTCTGCTCTGGTTCACTCATGGTCCCCTGAGACAGACCTTGTTGATAGGTGTTCTTCCCCTAGCTTCTTTTTCTGGGTTTTGTCAATTGAGTTTCTGTTAAGAGGTTTGTTTCATGTTATTTTTGAGGGGACACCAGGACCACTTAGCACAGTGTCTGTCTTCTCTCTGCCATCTTGGCCAAAGTCCCTCTGATTGTAATTTGAAATATAGTGGCCATTCTACTCTACTGGATTATAATTTCAGAATATTTTTATTTAACATATTGAAATCACTTAATTCAATTCTTTTCACTAAACAAATGATTAAACATGCTCCAAGATTCAAGATATTACCCTAAAATCTATAATGGGGAAAATACTTGATTTAGAAACAGAAATCCTAGGTTCCAGGCTTGGATAAGAGACAAATCAATTTTGTAACTTTCCATTTGGAACAAAATATAAAATAAAGAGATTGGCCTTGATGAATTCTAGGTCCATGTCTGATCCTAATGCTCAAGATAGAGATTTACAAAGGGAAAGAAATATAAGGACCTGGGATATAATTCCATAAGGTCTATGCCTTGACCCCAAGGAATGTGTGATCATCCAAGACAGCAGTGGGATAATAGGTCACATATCTCCTCTCCTCACATGATCAATCATAATTATATATCCAACAACAAGACTAATTACAGAAAATCAACTTTAACCCACAGTGTGAGCCTCCAAAAGTGACTATATAGTCTTTGCAGGTACAGCAACAAAATGCTTCCATCATGCACATCCTGCTTCTCCATTACTTCTTCTGACTTCCAGTCAAGGAACTTCACCAAACCTCCACAAACATGGGTTTGCAGTCATGGATTTATACTCCAAGGTTATTGCATCTCTTGAATACATTTTTCCACTCATACATTTATCACTCCTAATCTGAGTGCTCAACATCTTTCATTTGGACAATTGACATAACCTCATGATTAGTCTCCCTCTTGAATTCATCCTATTCTATAAAAATCTAAGAAATTTTTCTAAAGTACAGATCTTCCCATGCCACCATACTATTAAATAAAATCCAGAATCTCTCTTTTGCCTCTAACATCAAATACAATTTCATCTTTTTCTCATTCTTTGTTTTGCTTCCATTATTGTATTCTATTGTATTAGTATCTAATACATAATGTATCTAATATATAAATATACAAATATGCACATATTGGAGAATACAATGTGCTCAAAATATTTTACTGATAGGAGTAAATGATCAAAAATATTTGGAGACCATTAATCTAAGACTGTAGTTGATTTCAATGAGGAATGTTGCTGCTGCCCTACCATTGTGAAACTGTGATTATCTCACTACTGTGGTAATAATTTGGGCCATGGGAAAACTTGACTGATACTATCAATCATTCTAAGGAGCAATTTGCATCCAAGATTAAACCATATTAAATGTATAAAAATGTAACGCAGCAAATATCATCAATGAGCCCAATCCCAAATTGTCTAATTCAAATACTTATCTTCCCAAACATATGAAATGATAGAAAGGTTCTTGCTCGTTTCTTCAGGGGAAGGGAAGAGAAAGCAAGAGAAGAGAGTATATATTTATATTAGTGCCTACTCTATGCATGGTCCTGTAATAAACATTTATTTTACAGATATTCTGATTTGATGATAGACATGAATTAAAAGCAGTATGTTACCTGTCCAACAAAGCTTTGAGTTTTATGAATATTTTAAATGGTTTCACCAGTTATGCCCCCCACACCCTATCCTTACCCTGCAGCTAACCTAATTTTTTTCAATGTTTGTTTCTTTTTGTTTCCAAGTTTTAAAAGTAGACTAAAATAAATACATTGCTGAAGCTAAAAAGCTCTTGGATTAAGGCACTCATAAGCAAGTCACAGTCACTGAAGGATTTTGAATTGGAGTCAGAATTGTGTATCAGGTATTTAGGGTCACAGAGAGACTGACCTGTCTCCTCTGCTTTCACTTAAACTCAAATTTTCTCCATGGAGATAACACACACTTCTCAGATTTGGTTACCTGGTCTGTGAAAGGATCTCATTTGTCATAATGTAATTTTGAACCTTTGAAAATGTTTTCAAGCCTAACATTTTTTTTATTCTTCTCTTAAACATATGGTTCTAAAAAGAAAGTATACACTTGAGAAGATAACAAGGAAATGTGTAAAAGAATCAGGGACCTAGGAATTTTATTATTAAGCTGAGTTTATTTTTACTTTTTTTTCCTGTAGAGAAATGAAGCATGAGTCATAATTCAGGATATAACAAATATTCATTCTCTCTCTCTCTCTCTCTCTCTCTCTCTCTCTCTCTCTCTCTCTCTCTCTCTCTCTCTCTCCTCTTGTGTGATTACCATTGTATCTGTTTCTGAGGTTTAAGAATGCATGCTATACCCTGTTGCAACCCTACTCACTGCTGTTCTCATATCTTTTCCTCTTAGTCTGGCTATTATCTCTTTGGCTTCTCACTTTCTCAAGAGAGAAGTTTCAATATTATTTCAACTGATATCTTTTGTTTTTACAACACCTAGACTCCACGCTCTGCCCCATCCATATCTCTCCTCCTCCCATGAAGTTATACATTAGGATTTATTTTTTTATGGAGGGAAACCAATCAACACATATTGAAAAAGTTCTGACATCATAAACCACAGTTATTCAATTACAAATCCTAACCTCTGCAAAGGAATATCTTTTCTATAGGGCCAACCTTGTTTTATTGTTGTTGGTATTGATGCTTTTTTAAAATTTATAGCATTCTAATTCAGTTGTTTTCAGTTGTCTTTTATATTGTCTTTCTAACACTCTCCTAAACCTCCCCACTGTTAAACTTCACAAATTGTGTAATTCTTATCATGTTCATGTTTCTCTATATTCATCATATCAATCATTTCTCACAGTGGAGTAATTTCCAATATATTGATGTAGCACATTTATTAACTGGGCATCCATTTGTTTTCACATGTTTACCATCACAAAAGTGCTTTAATAGTATATTTTTGTGTCTTTGGAATCTTTTAATTTGTCAGTGACTTCCTTGGAGTACATGTTTTGTAATGAAATCAAAGATTGTAGACATTCTAGGTAGTTTATTTATATAATTCTATATTGCTTTTCTGATTAATTGTACCAATTCACTGCTCCACCAACAATGTATTATTGGGCAAGTATCAGAGTTCTTCAGCAAGATGAGAGTCTTTGTTTTGCTTCTACTGACCTCCATGAATAAGTTTTCATTTGTGAGACATGGAAGACACCAATATAAGCCTACCCAGCATGGCATGCTTGCCCTAAAGAAGGCATTATGCTCTGTAAGTTAAGCAGAATTGTAGTAGCTCAAAAACATTTGAGTTGTACACATTTAGAGACCTCTCCTCTCCAAATGCTCATGTGTTCATATTTGTGCCTGGTCAGTGGTAGAACCATCTGAACTCTTATTGCTCTAATCAGGAACAGTTGTACACAATATACAATGACCCAGACAAAATGATGTCATTTTGGTCCTCTTTGAGTAGGAAAGACTACAATAATTTTGCTAATCTTTCCTAATTCTCCATGTTGACAAGTGTCCATCTTTTACCATCTTTAATAATTTGCCAGTTAAAATCTCAGGTATTGGTTAATTTATCAAGTTTTTTCATTCATATTACTTATCATTAGTGATTTATAACATTCTTCCATATGCCTGTTTATAATTTTCATGTTTTTTGCAAAAATATTTTCCACATCCTTTGACAAATCCTTTGAACTCTTCCTGGAAAGAACTTATTAATGGCTAGAGCAGGAAGAAGAGTGGTGGTTAGGCATATCTATCCCTGAAGATACCATTTATGCTACTCTGTGATTGATAACATACTATATCCTACTAATACCCATCATGCATAATGAGAAAATGAAGTAGATTACACATATAGAAAGAGCAAATGATAGCAAGCAGAGAATATGATTTTACTACTTCTGAAATTTTCAAGATTAAAACAGAGAGAAGACATTCAGGTCCTTGCTAGTACCATGATGTAGAATATATTGAAAGAATCATGGACAAAAGTTGCACAGGATAAAATATGGATGGGCTAAAATTCACATGCTACAGAGAGAAACAAAACCACATTTTTGAGATCATTGATCCCACAGAGAATTCACTAAATTCCAACTACATTGCCTAATCATGTATTGTAGAGAACCTCGGTTCTTGAAGGCTTTGTCAGTAGAGTGAAATTATAACAATTAATGAACCATACAGCAAGCATTTATTAAATTCCTGCTATGTGCCAGAACTGTAGTAAGATATAAGTAGAATTTGAAGCTATAAAGACAAAAATGAAGTGATCATTGCTCTCAAGGAACTTACATTCTATCAAGGAGATAAGAGAGTGGCACAGTAGATAGAGAGCTAGGCCTGGAGTCAGGAAGAAACCTAGGTTCAAATTTGACCTTAGACGCTCACCAATAGTATATGTCTGGGACAATTATTTAATTCTATTTGCCTCAGTTTCCTCATCTATAAAATGAATTAGAAGTGCAAACCACTGAATTAACTTTGTTAAAAAATAAACCCCCCCAAAAAAACTTCAGCAAGTCAAACAAAACTGGAATAACTGAACAAAAACAACAAATATATGTACACACATGCACACATACATATATATGTATGTATGTGTGAATATATGCAAATACCAAGTTTGAAAATTTACAGTGATTGATGACCAGTGTGGCTAAGTTTAGAGGTTCATAGTCCTTTACCCAGTTATGTAAGATTTTGCTTCAGGTCAAAACACCAGGTGGTTGGCCAATAGGATTTTTTTTTCAATCCACAACAAATTAGGTCAGTTTTTCTCCTAAAGGAAACATGAGTTGTTGAGTCATGTAAGTAAAAGAAATCCTATGTATCTTGATAATTACAATACCATTTTATATAAAAGTAAAGCAAATCCTAGATAGTGGAAGCTACTTTTCCAAATTCAATTAGCTAATCAGTGTCAGAAATATGTCTATAGCATCTAATATTCTTTCTACTTCACCAAAATGCTAAAGCAAAGATAACCAGTTCAATAGTCTTCTACCCAATATCTTTTTCTAGATAGGCTAGTATTTTTCCTAGGCAAACAAGCTATATTTTAAACTCCCATAGCTTATAGACTTGTTTTCTTTTTCATAAATGTAATTTCCTTTGAGGGTGAAAAAGGAAAACTCACATTAACTTTAAATTTTTGAGCATGTTCAATTCACATTTTTCTGTACCTATTCTATTCCTTATGCATGCATGCACACAAACATACACAGAAACACAGATTTGAAAAGAAAATTAAAATGACCTCTTGTTGGAACACAACTTCCAGCAAGAATAAAAAATATTTTAAGTGAGAGTGGCATAGGATTAATGGTACTCTGTGGCAAAGAAATATTTTGCCAACCTGAAAGACTTCCCCATACAAAATGTTTTCATTTGGTTCCATCTGCATCAGAATTTTATTTACTTAACTGAGTAAGTGGTCCATGAACTGTAAACAATCTACTCTGTTTGTCAGACTGCCAAACATTTAAGATCTGGAGACCTCTGAATTTCAAAGGACAAGTCCACTCCATCTCAAAGTCTTGTTTTAAATAAAAGTTCTTATTCTAGGGGAACATCCTGAGTTTATTCCCACTGTCTTGCATATGTCATGACTCCAAGTTACATGAAAAGTCAAAAATAAAACATGTTTAAAGGAGTTTTTTAAAAAATATGGTCCTTTTTAACACAGGAATAGACAATAGATATAAATATCTATAGATAATGAGTGAGTAATCCAAATTTGCAGGTAATATAAAGCAGTTCTGTAATCCTCTACAACATTCCTTTCCAGACTGGTATTATACTTTTTCCTCTTATCCTTTTCCATGTTCAGTCAAAGTAGATTAATCATTCTCTCTTCTTATCCTTTTTCACACACTATTCTTTGGTCACTGCCCACTGATCCTTGGAATTTATTTTTGCCCTACCTCCCATCTCCATAGATTGAAAAACTTTACTTTCCTTCAATGTCTAATTTAGTTCAACAACCAGTTTCTTCAGGAAGCTTTCCTAATCTATTTCTATCACCTCAGGGTGAAAATTATTTCTTCCCTATCACATACCTTATAGAACTTTGTCTTGACATGTCTTTGCTACTCTCTCATTCCCCAAGTATGCTGTGGCTATATCTTTCCTTTTAAAGAGATTGTAATCTCTGTGAAAGCAGCATCTGTATGGAGTAGCATATCTTTATTCCCAACATCTAATACAGTGCTTTGCTCATAATAGGAGCATAAATTGGTTGGGGATTTTGAATTGTATATTACAAGTTTGCAAAGAGGAAAAAAAGGAAAATTTTTCATTGGCCTATTTTGCCTTTAATGCAGGGATGTAAAACATGGATTTTGCATTACTGATTACTAAATTAATGTTTTCATAGTGAGACAGAGTTCATCCTTGCTTCACAAAGGCTAATGAAATGAAGTTCAAGCTATGAAAAATCCTAACCGAGATGTTAGGGCTTGAAACTAGAACTAGATCTTTGTCTGAGAGCTAGAATAGCTAAATTCAAAGAAGCACAGTCCCAAAGTTTGGCCCTGAAGGTTTGAAATAATATTTTTAGTCATAGAAATTCATTAAGCAATAAGCATGGGACTTTGGGCTAAGATGGAGGAGAGAAGACAGGCACAGTTCTGAAGTCTTCTGATCTCTTCCCCATCTATCACATGAAACAAACCTCTTGAGAGAAATCCGAAACAGGAAACCCAGGAGAGGAACATTTACCTCGGGATTTGTCTCCTGCAGCAGCCTTGGCTGAGTACCAGCAGTGGGTGAGTCTGGGCTCCGAGGGAGGATTAGCCCAGGATCAGCCAGATTAACAGATGAATTGGAACTGGGAGTCTGAGGACCCAAGAGCCGGACCTGCTGGTAGGGCTGGACGAGGGGGGCTTGGGTCCTCAGGGAAGCAGAGGCGCTGGTGTTGGTGCTGTCCCCCTGGAGCTTGGGGAAGGGGCTGCAGGGAGAGGTCTGGTGCAGGAGAGCTGCAGAAGCCATCCCTGGGCTCCTGGGGTCTGAGAAACTCTGAGCCCACACCTCCATTGCACCTCCTCCAAAAAAAAAATTGCAAACTACTTCTGCCTCAGGCCCAGGTGTGTGAGCAAAAGAACCAGCCCAGCTGAGGAATGACCTCAGGCTAGGGTAAAGCCCACCATTGACTGAAGGCAAAAGAATACAATAGCTCCAATTCCTTCCCTCAAGCAAAGGGAGAAGGCCTCACAACCAAGGTCACAGACATGCCAGAGAAAGCAACTAGCACCTCCTACTGGCCAGCCAGAGAAACTGCACTCAGTAAAGCCTTTGGCGATCCCAAGCCCAGGAGAACCAGCCCCCCCCCCCCCCCCCCCCCCCCCGCCAACTCAAGGTCTTAGCATAATGAAGAAGGGTCAGCGGACAGGTGGATCCATAGAAAAATTCCTGCAAGGGAAAGACTCCAACTCAGAGAGACCTGGAACCCCTGAGGAGAATACAATCTGGTCTCCAGCACAGAAAGACTTCCTTGAAGAAATAAGGAAGGAGCTTAAAAATTTGGGAGAGACAATTAATACCTTGCAACAAGAAAACAAAACCTTAGAAAGTACAATTGGACAAACACAAAAGGAGAATAAATCTCTCAGATCCTCAAATGAGCAAATGCAAAAAGAAATTAATTTGCTCAAAACCTCAATTGGTCAAATGGAAAGCTCTTTCAAAAGCAGAACTGACCAATTGGAAAAGGAGTTGCAAAAGGCTAATGAAGAAAACTCCTCCCCCAGAAAAAGAACAGAGTCTACAGAAACTAATGACTCCATGAGACAGCAAGAGTCACTCAAACAAAATCAAAAAATAGAAAAAATAGAAGCAAATGTAAAATACCTCATCAACAAAACCACTGACCTCAAGAATAGATGGAGGAGGGGCAACCTGAAAATTATAGGACTTCCTGAAAACATTGAAGAGAAAAGCCTGGACTTAATATTACAGGATCTAGTGATGGAAAACTGCCCTGATATCATGGAATCAGAGGGCAAAGTAGTTATTGAAAGAGTACATCGATCCCCACCAGAAAAAGATCCTAAAATGAAAACACCAAGGAATGTTATGGCCAAACTCCAGAACTATCACATAAAAGAGAAAATCCGGCAAGCAGCCAGAAAGAAACAATTTAAATATCAAGGAGACACAGTAAGGATCACACAGGACCTGGCTGCATCAACTTTAAGGGATTGAAGGGCCTGGAACAAGATATTTTGAAGAGCACAGGAGCTTGGAATGCAGCCAGCCAAGAATCTACTTTCCTGCAAAATTGAGCCTTTTCTTTCAGGGAAAATGATGGACATTTAACGAAATGGAAGAATTCCAAAAATATCTGATGAAAAGACCAGAGCTAAACAGAAAATTTGGACAGCAAATAGGAGGTTCAAGAGACACATGAAAAGGTAAAAAAAAGGGGGAGGCAGTAAAAGGAAAAAAATGCAATCCAATAAGTTGAAACTGCCTATATCCCAGCATGGGAGGGGGGGTAAGAGACTCTCATAAATCCTGAGAAATGTAACCCTAACAGAGAGAATATACCTAGCCAGAAATTACTGACATCCATGACCTATCCATGAGAATGCTATCTAATGGGATGTAACTGGCTTTAACCCTACTTGGGAGAAAGACTCTAATAACCCTCAGGAATTTTGACTCTATTCAACAGAATATACTGAACTAGAAGGGACAGGCACTCACAATTTTCTATGACATAGATAGAATGATCTAAAAAAAATACACTACCTCCCTAAAAAGGGGGACAGGAAAGAGACGGGGAGAGGGAGGGGATTGAATGGGACAAATCTCATTACACTAAGAGGTGCAAAAAACCTATGGTAATAGGGGGGAAGAGGGGAGCAGAGGAGAAACACCTGAATCTTCTTCTCATCAGACATGGCTTAAAGTCAACCTACACGTACTCCGTTAACTTATAAAACATCTAACCTTTCAAGTATTAAAAGGGGAAAAGGGGAGGGGAGACAAAGAAAGGGAAGCAGAGTGGGGGAAATAAGGGGAAATAGAAGGAAGGGAAGGGAAAAGGGAAAAAGGGAAAGGGGAAAGAAAGGGGAGGGTGTGATATAGGAGGGCAAGCACACTGAAGGGGGTGGTATTCAAAAACAAAATACTGGGGAATATGGATAAAAGGAGGGAAAGGGGGAAAAATACAGAGGGAAGATAGCACAGAGGGCAATAAAGAATTAGTATTCATAACCTTGAATGTGAATGGGAAGAACTCTCCATTAAACGTAAGCAAATATCAGAGTGGATTAAAAACCAGAATCCTACAATATGCTGCTTACAAGAAACTCATTTGAAGCAGAGAGACACATATAGAGTAAAGGTAAAAGGTTGAAGCAAAATATATTTTGCTTCAGCTGAAATAAAAAAAGCAGGGGTAGCAATCCTTATCTCAGACAAAGCAGCAGCAAAAATAGACAGCTTTAATAGAGATAAGGAAGGAAATTTTATCCTCCTAAAAAGTACCATAGACAATAAAGTCATTTCAATATTGAATATATATGCACCCAGTGGGACAGCACCCAAATTCTGAGAGGAGAAGCTGAACGAATTACAAGAAGACATAGACTGCAAAACTCTACTAGTGGGAGACCCCAACCTCCTGCTATCAGATCTAGATAAATCGAATCATAAAACAAACAAGAAAGAAATTAGGGAGGTAAACAGATTGTTAGAAAAATTAGACATGGTAGACTTATGGAGGAAACTGAATGGGGATAGAAAGTAATATACCTTTTTATCTGCAGTACATGGAACTTATACAAAAATTGACCATGTACTAGGACATAAAAACCTAATGATCAACTGCAGAAAGGCAGAAATAGTGAATACATCTTTATCAGATCACAATGCAATAAAAGTCATATGCAATACTGGGCCAAGGAGATGTAGACCCAGAGCAAATTGGAAACTGAATAACCTCATTTTAAAAAATGAGTGGACCAAAAAACAAATTACACAAAGAATTAACCATTTTATCCTAGATAATGATAATAATGAAACAACATACCAAAACCTATGGGATTCATTCAAAGCAAATCTCAGGGGATATATTATAGCTCTAAATGCTTATATGAATAAATTGGAGAAAGAGGAAATCAATGAACTAAACATGCAACTAAAAAAATTAGAAAAAGAACAAATCAAAAATCCCCAATCAAATACCAAATTAGAAATTCTAAAAATTAAAGGAGAAATTAATAAAATTGAAAGCAAAAAGACTATTGAATTACTAAATAAAACCAAAAGTTGGTATTATGAAAAAACCAATAAAATTAATAAACCTCTAGTCAATTTGATTAAAAAAAAGAAAGAAGAAAACCAAATAGCTAGTATCATAAATGAAAAAGGTGAACTCACCACCAATGAGGAGGAAATTAAAGTAATAATTTGAAATTATTTTGCCCAACTCTATGCCAATAAATTTGATAATCTAAGTGAAATGGATGAATATTTTCAAAAATATAAGTTGCCCAGGTTAAATGAAGAAGAGATTAAATACCTAAACAACCCTATCTCAGAAAAAGAAATTCAACCTGCCATTACTGAACTCCCTAAAAAATATCTCCAGGGCCTGATGGATTCACAAGTTAATTCTACCAAACATTTAAGGAACAACTGGTTCCAATCCTATATAAAATCTTTGGAAAAATAGGGAAAGATGGAACTCTGCCTAACTCTTTCTATGAAACCAACATGGTACTGTTACCTAAACCAGGAAGAGTTAAAACAGAGAAAGAAAATTATAGACCTATTTCCCTGATGAATATAGATGCAGGAATCCTAAATAAAATCTTAGCAAAATGACTACAACAAGTCATCACTAGGATAATACATTATGATCAAGTAGGATTTATTCCAGGAATGCAGGGATGGTTCAATATTAGGAAAACTGTTAGTATCCTCAATCATATCAACAACAAACTTATCAGAAATCATATGATCATATCAATAGATGCTGAAAAAGCTTTTGACAAAATACAGCATCCATTCCTATTAAAAACACTAGAGAGTGTAGGAATAAATGGACTGTTCCTTCAAATAATTAGCAGTATCTATCTGAAACCATCAACAAGCATTATATTCAATGGGGAGAGGCTAGAGGCATTCCCAATAAGATCAGGGGTGAAACAAGGGTGCCCATTACCACCACTACTATTCAATATTGTATTAGAAATGTTAGCATCAGCAATTAGAGAAGAAAAAGAAATTGAAGGAATTACAATTGAGAAGAAAGAGACAAAAC
This sequence comes from Macrotis lagotis, assembly GCF_037893015.1. Taxonomy (NCBI): domain Eukaryota; kingdom Metazoa; phylum Chordata; class Mammalia; order Peramelemorphia; family Peramelidae; genus Macrotis; species Macrotis lagotis. The sequence continues at coordinate 212,664,926 of NC_133658.1, read as the reverse complement.
TCTCACTCTTCACAGATGACATGATGGTCTACCTAAAGAATGCCAAGAAATCATCTAAAAAACTACTGGAAACAATTAGCAATTTTAGCAAAGTTACAGGTTATAAAATAAACCCTCATAAATCCTCAACTTTTCTATGTCTAGCAAGAAACATCAGGAAGAGTAAGAGAAATCCCATTCAAAGTAACCTCAGACAGTATAAAATATTTGGGAGTCTATTTGCTAAGACATACTCAGAATCTCTTTGAAAACAATTATAAAACACTTCTCACACAAATTAAATCCAATTTAAGTAACTGGGCAAATATCAACTGCTAATGGATAAGGAGAGCTAATATAATAAAAATGACAATTCTACCAAAACTAAACTATCTATTTAGTGCCCTACCAATCAAAATTCCAAAAAATTACTTTAATGAGTTAGAAAAAGTTGTAAGTAAATTCATATGGAGAAATAAAAAGTCAAGAATTGCCAGGAGCTTAATGAAAAAAATGCAAATGAAGGTGGATTAGCACTACCTGATCTAAAATTATATTATAAAGCATCAGTCATCAAAACTCTTTGGTATTGGATGAGAAATATAGTGGTGGACCAGTGGAATAGACTAGGTGTAAAAGCAGGAGAGGATTATAGTAATCTGCTTTTTGATAAACCCAAAGAGTCAAGCCATTGGGATAAAAACTCCCTCTTAGATAAAAACTGCTGGGATAATTGAAAGTCAGTATGGAAGAAACTTAGATTAGACCAACACCTCACATGCTTTACCAAGATAAGATCCAAATGGTTACAGGATCAAGGACTACTCTGTCAGATCTATGGAAAGGGAACCATTTTATGACTAAGGAAGAGTTGGAGAACATCACTAAAAACCAATTAGATGATTTTGATTACATTAAATTAAAAAGCTTTTGCACAGATAAAACCAATATAATCAAGATCAAAAGAAAAGTAGTAAATTGGGAAACAATCTTTATAACTAATGATTCTGACAAAGGACTTATTTCTAAAATATAGAGAGAACTGAGTCATATTTTTAAAACAAAAAGCCATTCCCCAATTGACAAATGGTCAAAGCATATGCAAAGGCAATTTACAGATGAGGAGATCAAAGCAATCCATAGCCATATGAAAAAATGCTCTAAATCATTAATTATTAGAGAAATGCAAATTAAAGCTTCTCTGAGGTACCACCTCACACCTCTCAGATTGGCCAGTATGACCAGGAAGGATAATGATCATTGTTGGAAGGGATGTGGGAAATCTGGGAAACTACTACACTGTTGGTGGAGCTGTGAACTCATCCAACCCTTCTAGAGAGCTATTTGGAACTATGCCCAAAGGACAACAAAAATGTACATACCCTTTGACCCAGCAATACCACTACTGGGTCTATACCCTGAAGAGATAAGGAAAAAGGGTAAAAACATTACTTATACAGAAATATTTATAGCAGCCCTGTTTGTGTTGGCAAAGAATTGGAAATCCAGTAAATGTCCTTCAATTGGGGAATGGCTTAGCACACTGTGGTATATGTATGTCATGGAACACTATTGTTCTATTAGAAACCAGGAGGGATGGGATTTCAGGGAAACCTGGAGGGATTTGCATGAACTGATGCTGAGTGAGATGAGCAGAATCAGAAAAACACTCTATACCCTAACAGCCATGGGAGTGATGTTCAACCTTGAAGGGCTTGCTCATTCCATCAGTGCAACAATTGGGAACAATTTGGGGCTGTCTGCAAAGGACAGTACCATCTGTATCCAGATAAGGAGCTGTGGAGTTTAAACAAAGTACAAGGACTATACCCTTTAATTTGGAAAAAAAACCAGATATCTTATTGTCTGATCTTGTTACCTCTGAGAATTCTTCTCTTTAAGGATATGATTTCTCTCTCATCACACCCAATTTGGATCAAGGCACAACATGGAAACAAAGTAAAGACTGATGGAGTGCTATCTGTGGGGTGGAGGTGGGGAGAGGGAAGCAAGATTGGGGGAAAATTGTAAAACTCAAATAATATCTTTAATAAAAATTAAAAATTAAAAAATAAGCATGGAAAGGGTGGTACCTTGTTATATGGAAGCTGGACTCATGATTCTGATGAGATCTAGGATTCTTCCTGTATGATTAAAGCCAACAATTTGAGATGGTAATCTTGGGCTCCCTTTAAAGAGGCTTAAAGTTCAAGGGTTTTGAAGTAATAGTTCTATTATAATTTTCTATGATCATATTGCAATAATATTATGTAATGTTCTGAGCACCAGATTTTATAAAGGAAATTGAAAATCTAGAGTATTTAGAATAAGAAACTAGATTAGTGAAAGGGCTTGGGATTATGACATAATGATTATTGCAAGAGACTTTTTTCAAGTGGAGAAGAGACTATAGGAATGGAAGGTGCTAATAATAGTGTTTGAAGGACTACCATGGAGAAGAATGATTAGACTTTTGCTTTGCCCTAAAGGGAAGAAGTAGCAGCAATAGTGAATAGAAATTTATATAAAATGATTAACTTAATAAAAGAAAAACAAAAACAAAAGAATCCCTGGGTGCACTGCAGGCATAATGTGTAATATAAGCATCAGGGTATTTGGGTGACACTAATGCAGTTCAGAATTTACCATAGTTATAGACTTATAATGAATTCTCAAAAAATGTTTGTAGAGACATAAAAAAGTCAATAAAACCTGTATATACATAGATAGATAGATAGAGATAGATGATATAGATATAGATAGTACAAGTGTACAAATAGATATTATAAAGTAAACAAAATGTATTTTCATGGATAATACCTAAAACCGTCATCCCAATCTCCAGAATACAAAAGGAGAGGGGAAAAAAAGAAGAAAAAAGAAAAAAATGAATACTTTGAGAGAACAAATTAACCAAAAAATAAAGATAAATTTAACATAATACAAAGTGACCTAAATTCACAATCAGTAAATGGAAACTAAGATTCTCCCCTAAATTGTGAACAAAAGAGTAAATCACTTTAAATTCTCCTGGCTATTGTCATTATAATTTAGATACTTAATATTTAAACATACATTGCTTGCAATATTATTTTTCTTCCATCTTTAGCTTCTTTTTAAGAAATTTTGTGGGGAAAGTTTACAGATCTTTGTTATTTTTTCAAAAGACTAAATTCATAAACAACATAAGTATGTATGAGGAAAATATGTTTAATTCATTTATAAAGACAGATTCAAAAGTTTCCTAAAGAAACATGTAAAGATTTCTTTAAGATATGCTACTTTTTTTAAGAGAGTAAATGTGTTTGTTTGTGTGTGTGTGTGTGTGTGTGTTATGTTTCTTGCTGGCTTAAATTGGAAGGAGGCTAATATTCCTAAAAGAACCATTAATAAATCCACGCATTATAGTTGAGTTAATGGCCCTATTGTGAAAAATTACTCTTCCTTAGCCTACATATTTATTATACTATACCTTGATTACAGATACTAATATACTAAATACTAATAAAACCATTGTTTTTATTGTTAATTCATTTCCCTCCCTTGGCCTCACTTGGGGTTTGCTTCGTAGATACTAGAATGATTTGCCCTTTCTTCTCTAGTTCATTTTATAGATGAAGAACTGAAGCAAACAGTTATATTAGTTTCCCAGGGTCACACAGCTAGCAGTATCTGAGGTCACATTTGAACTCAGAAAGCTGGTGCTTTGCTCAATTCACTGCCCATGTGAAATCATTCCCTGAACCCTTGTCCCTGCTTCAAAATACATTGAGTATAGCATCCAATCCCTTTTTTCACTGATACATGATAAAGAATGAAATGAAAGGAGAAAACCTTAGTTGAAGCACAAAAACAAACATAAAAGCACATTATTAAATCTGAAAAGAGACATTTTAAAACTGACTATAAAAATGTGCTAATTAGATATTATTAATCTCACCTGTTTATGAGAATATTGGGGATCCTAGTTTTCTTTGTAATCTTTGAAAAGAGAGGTTTAGAATGGACAATCTCTATTTCTTACACCTGATATTTAGATGAATTGAAAACTTCTAGTCATTTTCTTGCTGTTCCTAATTCTTATCTTTAGGATGACTGCTGGGTTCTATGCATTGCATTCAGAGGCCCCTCTAGCTCTCAGTTTTATCATTTATCAAATAAACATGGTGAATTAGATCAGTTCTGAGGTTCCTTCCATCTCAAAACTCTGTGGTCTTATAATGGCTACTAGAATTAATGGGAATGATTTGATACCCACATACTTTGGGGAGCTAATTTATTAGACACAATTCTCGTTAAAGAATTACCATCTCCCAACTATGTATCAGCTTACTTAAGGTGAGTGACTTCCAAGATGTATGTTGAGCTATATTGAAATTTTGACTCATAAATGTAAGGAATACTTTCACCAAGGACGAACAGTAATGACGTATAAATTAAAGAGGTTATGACCTAGTAAAAGCTTTCCCACACTTGAGGTTCTTTGAAATTACATTTTCCTTTGCTATATTTTTTTGAAAAATCAATAAAAATTAATATTAATACTACAAGAAAGAGGAAGGGGGAAGGGGAAGGAAATTTTTAAATATCTAGATGCTTGCTGAGTTTGCAGCTTGAGTATTTAGAAGAGCAATCATGTGCCTTTGAAATACAGAGTAATACGCTATGAGAGTTTCTGATTCAGAATCATCCAACAATTCACCATCATTTTTATAGCTGTTTTCCCAATTACATCATAAATGGTTGAACACTCAGTAAAAACCATCACTTCTTTCTCTTCTTTCTAGAAATTAATTCATGTCTCTTTTTGACTGTAGGAGGGGAAAGCATGGATGTAATCTTAATTGCTATAGGAAGGCTTTGTTTCATTTTTTTTTTTAAAAAGGGTATGTTGTTCTGGGGAATTGCAAAGACAGGGAAAGGTTACCTTGATTTTTTTATTTTTTATTTTTTTAGCATCCCTAAGTGAGCAAAAAGCACCAGGACAATTTCTGATTTAACTAAGGTCAACAAATATAGAATGAATTAAATTGATCTTAGGATTAAGATAATCAATTCTAGTAGTACCAGACTCAAATAGAGCATACACTAACCTGTTCATAAGGATACTTGCTGGTGTATATTGACTTAGAAAACCACATATTAATATTTTCTATGCTTTATTGTATTTTTATTTATTTTGTTAAATATTTTCCCATTACATTTTTATCTGGCTAGGAAATATGGTATAAATGACATCTCTGATCTACTCCATCACTTTTTAGAGGAAATAACTTGCCCAAGGACACTTTGCTAACAACTGGTTGATTTCAGATTTAACCTCACTTCTTCTGATTCTCAGTTTAATCCTATTTATACTCTCCTATGATGAGAATGTCTCAGACTCATTTAGACAAAAAATTAAAACAAATGAAGGGATAATTGCAAAATAGAAAAACAATGAATTTATAGTGTAAAAGAAAATTTTAAATGAAATTTCAGGTTGGGGGGAGAAAAAGAAATTAAGGAACTTTCAAAGGGTATGGGGACAGGGCTCAGAAAAAATTTATAGGCTATTTTCTGTCCAATGTCACAAGGTAGATATAATTCTCAAAAATTATTTTCAAAAAAGAACTATATACAAAGCATTGGATGATCATCAATTGCTGAATGGTTAAATAAATTGTGTTTTACAAATATGATAGACTATAATTTTACCAGGAAGGAAAATGATAAAAATAGCATGCAATTCTATCACATTTAAAAGTTTACAAAATGGGGGCGGCTAGGTGGCATAGTGGATAACACCAGCCTTGGAGTCAGGAGTACCTGAGTTCAAATCCGGTCTCAGACACTTAATAATCACCTAGCTGTGTGGCCTTGGCAAGCCACTTAACCCCGTTTGCCTTGCAAAAACCTAAAAAAAAAGTTTACAAAATGTTTTCCTCACATCAGCCCTGTGAATTACTCTAAGCTTTGTCACTGTCATAAGGATCAAATGGGATGTAAGCAAATTACAACCATAAACCAATATATAAAACAGTCAAACAAATGTTATATTCTATATTGAACAAATTATTGGACTTAGAATGGGAGAATTACAATGAATAGGAAAAATCATTTTTGAAGTATTCAGAAAGTTAGCAAGAAATACATTTTAATCAGTTACAGTTCAAGACTTCATGAATTTGCATAATAAAAATCATGAAAAATTTTGGCTGTGCTTCATTATTGATATAGAATTACTGAAATCTTATAAACAATTTGATTTTAATACTGGGTATTGTCATTTTTTGAAGCAGATATATGGTATGCATCATGTATGTCATCTATAGTTTTAGTACTAGATGATGTCAGAAATCATTTCATCCAACACCCTCTTCATCCTCATGCAACTATCCTCCACACAACATCACCATCAACATGTGCCAGGGTTCTCTTCCTCATAGAAGATAACAAAAAACCTGGAAACTCACCCCTTATCAGTACCCTCTGATGGAGAATGGAGAGGATAATTCCTCTCAAAACCAATATTGGGAGGAAATTCAGGCCAGGGATCTCTTCATTTCTTACTTGACTGAACTCCTTTGGATTTCTCTATCATACCTCCTCCTATCTATCTTTTAAGTATTCTTTTTTATATGTGTTATCTTCCTCTAATCATCTGCAGGCTCCTTAAAGACAAGGACTATTTTTTCTTTTCATATTTGCATCTATAGTACTTAGCATAAAAAATATTTGTTGACTAGCTCTCCTTTTACAGATGAAGAAACTGAGATTCAATGAGTTAAATTAGTTGCCCAAAGTCAAACAAATAATGCCACAGAAGAGATTTGAACCCCGAACCTCTTACACTAAAACCAGTTCTCCTTTCTACCACATTTTATTTCACTTTGGGCAGCTAGATGGCACAAGGATAACGCACTGGCTTTAGCTTCAGAAATTTAACTCTTACTGGTTGTAAATAAACACCATGCTATATGTGAAACACTGATCAGCTGAAGGGGATATAAAGGGGGACAGAAGGAAAAAAACATTTTCTGTCCTCAAGGAGCTTTTATTCTATTGATGGAGGCAATATGTAAATAATTTAGTGCATACAAAAAAGAACCAGGGTAGATGTCATATAATTATAGAGAAGACTCTAATTATTGGGGGAACAAACAAAAAATAATCTCCTACAGAAGATGTAATGGAATATGTTCTTTGGTGGGATTATCCTTGCCCAACTAAAAAGATAATGTGTCCCTGATCAAACTTGGCCTCAATATTACTGACTCCATTTTTCCCAAGTTCTCCACCATAACTGTTCCTCTCTCTTCTCTGTCCTTCCACCATCACTAGTTCCCTTTCCCCCTTCCCTGTTCTCCATCAGAACATATTGTATAAACCATTTGGATCATTCAGTGTTGTCTTTTGACATTTTGGTAGAGGCTTTTCATCTATGACTATCAATATTGTATATACTCCCTCAAATAGTGCATCTCATAGAATATCTATGTCTTCTCATTCTCCCTGATTCTTGCGTATGTTCCTCCAAAGAACCTCTAATGTTTACATTTCATACACTTACCGGAATTTCTGTAGGCATTTTTGTATTTTGTGAGTACCAGTAAAGCCTCTGGATTATCCATTAATTATTGATCATGCTTACTTTATCACTAGATCTCCTACTTTCCATATTGTACATTTCCTAGATATCTCATCACCAGGAGAATGCCTGAAGAAAAATATGAATTATTATAAATCTGAATTCAGTCTGAATTATTAACATTTTCTCTATAACTTTCTGAAAACTAAATAGGGAACAAAATAATAAATGAAGCCTTATTTGTTGCTATTATTGCTGTTGTTGTTTAGTCTTTTAGCTTCCTTTTGAGCTTTTCTTGACAGAGATAGTGGAGTGGTTTGTCATTTCCTTCTCCAGTTCATTTTCAGATGAGGAAGCTGAGGTAAAAAGAAGTAAGTAAGTTGCCCAGGGTTACATAACATTTAGGTGTCTGAAGCTGAATTAGGACTCGGGAAGATGAGTCTGATTCCTGTCTCTAGGCCCAACATTCCATCCTCATCCACAACCTAGCTGCCCCTAAATATTGATTTGTAACATTTTCCATTTTCAGCTTTTCATATTGAAAATTTAACAATTGACCCTTGTGGACTGGTATGAGTTGTCCTCTAGAACACCCTTGCTTATCCTCCTCTTGCATGTAGGCCAAGATATACTGAGAAGAATACATTAGATTAT